>NW_015644118.1:20761-36359 GCF_001515625.1 Sinocyclocheilus rhinocerous
GTTTAAAACGCATGATTTCAGCGCGATAAACATGATAATCAGAACCAAAACAGATGTTTTTAGCAGGTCCGAGCTGTAATGGCGCAGCTCTATTCTGGAAAAGGGGGCTGGGAGCAGCAGCTCATTTGCATTTAAAGAGACAGGCCCGAAAAACAGCGCGTTTATGCTTCCACTCAAAATAGGCATTTTCAAAATGATATTATAAATGATCTGTTGAGTATTTTGAGCTGAAACTTCACAGACACATTCTGAGGACACCAGAGACTTATATTACATATTGTAAAAAGGGGCATAACATGTCTCCTTTAAAACATTAAAATAGTAATTTAAATTGTAATAATATTTTGCAGTATTACTGTTTTTACATTTTATATAAAATGTTTAGTTTTATTGGTAAATTTATTGAATGTTTACATATTTTTACTGGCAAGATACTGACACACCTCTTCTCTTCTCTTCTCTTCTCTTCTCTTCTCTTCTCTGTTTTATTTATTTATTTTTTGTCGGGTCCAGTCTCATGCTACCTCACCTCTGATTATTTTGTGCCATCTCTTCTCATCCGTTCTTGTCTCTCTCCCCTGCACTGGTTCACATATGCTGACATATTGCTTTGCTCTTGCCCTCAGTGCCATGGGGCCCTCAATGTTCTGTGTGTGTATTGTGTTGGCTGCTGTTGGCCCTCTGAATCGCTGGCACAGCCCTCCTTGTTCCAATCTCGCTGCCGTCAAACTCACTTACCACACCAGCTAATTATACACAATCTGAGCCCGCAGCAAACGCCTGCCCAAGGTACATATCTTTGTGTTTGCAGTCTGTCAGTCACAGAGGCACCCCACTCACAAACACACACCTGTTATCTCTGTTCTGCCTGGTCATATGTGGTGGGCAGGCTCGGGGGTTTCACCCTTGTGCGGTATGGATAGAGAGATAAGAACAGGGCATGTGAATGTGGAAGAAATGAGAGAAAGTGAGAGAGGAGGGGGAGAAATATGATTTATGTGGAAATGTAAACAGGAAGACAGCACAGACAAAAAACTTTTAAACACTTTTTGATCTCTGGTCTGTAGAATTGCAAATTTGGGGGAAAACTGATTTTTTTTTTTTTCTGCTTCAATTTTTTTTTTTTTTTTAGGGCACAATTTCAGCAACAATAAAATAAACATTTGTGATTTATATATCTTGACTTTAATAATAATAATAAATATTGTTGGTATTGTTTAATATAAAAAAATATTAAAATAATAAATCTAGTATTTAAGAATAATAAGAAATATTGCCATTAAATATTACCATTATTATTTCACTGTAAAAATAAAAAATCGTGAAAAATTAAAAAATGTAAGAAAAACTTTGTTGTTGGTACTAAATAAAAATAATAAACAAAATGAGAAATATTACTATTGTGATATTTCACAGTAAAATAAAATAGTTAAGTATACTACTAATAATAATATAATACATTTTATTTTACAGTTCAACTTTAAAATTACAATACCAATATTTACGACTTCTTAATTTTCAAACTCTTATGAAGCTTTTATTATGGCAGAAAACCACAGGGAGCACTTAAGCTTTTCTTTTGTTGACAGTAGCCGATTAATCGTGCAGCCCTACTGGTCTGTAGCAATAAGACAAACAAAACCAGCTTTACTAGCTGTTTTACAATGCTTGACATAATATTGAAAATCCATTGCCACTTAAGCATCAATTTATGAGACAGATGACAAATTTTGTTGTTCATTATTCTTTTGAATGTGTTCAGTGAGCCCATTTTGGGATAACAGATCTTATTAGTACACAGTAGCTTTTTGTGTTTGCTTAAAATAGTCTGAATCATTCTTCACAGAAACCTGCATTCTCTCCAGTACAATCCTTTTTTTAATCTGAGCTCAGCCCGTGTCTGAATTGGGATAGGTCCCACACTCTCAAACACACACACAGGCTTTTAGTGCTGCAATGGCATTTGTGCACATCAATAGCTCCCCCTGTGGAATCTCTGATAGCTGCTGTTTGCGTCTTCATCTCCCTCCTCTGAGCTTTTTTCTTCCAGAATGTGTTTTGTAACCTCATATTTCAAGACTTCAGGACTTAAACAAAGCCGCTGCAAAACACATTTATCAAGCTTTTGTTGTAGAACTACCTCATCAGAGTAATACTCCTCCTCAGGATGGGCCGTTGTGCATGAACTGTCCTGTTCTGGACTGCTTTCATGAATTGTTCAGTGTGTTCTTATGAAAGATCACCTGATCCTCTGCTCCTCCAAAGATGGGGAGTGTCTGGATGTGCGAATCTTCTTCACAGGTCGGTTTCGGTGTGTCTTTATGAGCCAGAAGGTAGAAGAAGCTCTGCGTGTTTGCAAGAGGGAGAGAGCGTCGGGTTGGTAGTCTCTATGGTGTTGTTGAAGCTCTCTTGATGAGGCTAACTGAGTTGCCTCAATATAGATTACAGTCATTTACTTTCAAACAACTCATTTTCTGTGTTTGACATGTCCATTAACCCTGGCTAGAAAAATCATAAATTTTTCACCACTGAAGACATTAGTCATTTGAGCGACTTTCATCGCTGTCTGCCGCTCGGACCAAGATGGATACAGAGATCATGCACTTCATGTCTGTCCGGCACACACGTGTCCTCCCACGCACATACGCTCGCGCACAAACCGTACGGCCCTCTCCTAAGTAAGGGTGGCTTATCGCCGGCTGTATTGTCCCTCACAATGTGAGGTAATTAGGTGTCCTATGCGATGTCTGTCTCTCGCGCTTTCTTTCTGAACGGCGAGAGAAATGGATCTGTCAGTTTTCTGGCACCAGAGAATTCAACAAATGGTAAGCAGTAATGGCTTCTTTTGTGTCCTGGTGAGTTTTTGCATCGACGGAGACGCATAAAAAAGAAAACGAGACGTTTCTCTTCACTTTCGCCCACACTCTCCCTCCCTTTTCCCTTTCATTTGCGACTTAAGGACGTATGACACGTTTGTTAGGGGAAGTGTTTCTTTGACTGCCGCTGAAAGAGGCCTTTTACATAAAACTGCAGGTAAAGAATCCCCGAGCCGTAGATGCGACGCAAGCATCCTGCCTTCGTTCTATTCGCTCTGTTAAACGCATTGTGGGAAGGGAAGTCGAAGTAGCGAAGTCACTCCGCAGTGGACAGCGTCCTTTCCAAGGACATCTCCGCAGAGCAGCAGCAAGCAGAAATCCCTCCAGCCTAATCCTACATTACTGACCTGTCAGCATCACATCCATTCCTGACAGCAGGTGCTGAAACACACACACACACACACACATTTAATTATGCGCAGGAAGTACACATCTCCCTACCCACATTCTTATGAGCCTGTGAGCTGTGATTAGACTGAAGGCTGCCTGTAGACCCATTAAACTGGCCTTATGTGTTTGCTCTAGATGAAGAAAGAGGGTTTGACCACCAAAGGGTTGAATGTGTGTGTGTGTGTGTGTGTGTGTGTAATGGGAGAAGAGGGTCATTGTTAGCTGTCATGCTCTGGTGCTCCGTTTCCTTTACCTGTCAAATCCAGTGAGAACGAGATGGAGAGAGGAAAGAGAGTGACCCTTCAAAAATACACACACTCCTCTGCACTGATGGATGATGACACTAGGTGACTCCGAGCAGGGCGTCACACTTATCTGAAAGTCTCAAAAACATCCAGACTTAAAAAACTAGTCCACTTGAATGTATTGAGGCCTCCCGAACCCCTTTTCCACCAAAATGGAGCTGGTGCTCTGCAAACCAAACTTGCATTTCCATTGATTTAAGAACTGAGCTATGGCATAACTGATTATGTTGCTATATGACTTATGCACAAATAAAGTGACGAATATTTACAGTATATAGAAATAGAAAAAGTGGCTGAAGTTTGCAAGTCTTATGAATTAAGAATATGTTTTAACGTCAGAAATAAATTATATTCATTGTCTTTATGCAGTCACGAGCAGCTTTTGATGGTCAGAAATTCTATATAAAATAAATAGAATTAATATTCACAATGTTTGTTTGGGGTCCTGAGATTTTTTAAAAGGGCTGCATTTATTTGATAAAAAAATACAGTAAAAAACAATATTGGGAAATTATTATTAAAATTTAAAGTAGTTGTTTTCTATTTTAATGTTTTAAAATGTATTTTATTCCTATGATTGCTGTTTAAGAAACATTTATTATTAGTGCTTAATATTTTATGGAAACATTGATACATTTTTTTTTCAGGATTCTTGAATAGAAAATTCAAATGAACAGCATGTGTTTAAAATGTACAGTGCCCTCCACTAATATTTGCACCCTTAGTAAATATGAGCAAAGGTGGCTGTGAAAATGTATCTGCATTGTTTATCTTTTTGATCTTTCATTCAAAAAATTCACAAAATTCTAACCTTTCATTCAAGTAAAACAAGTTGAAAGTGGGGGCAAACTCACATTATGAAATAAATGTTTTTCTCCAATGCATGCTGGCCACAATTATTGGCACCCCTAGAAATTCTTATAAGTAAAATATCTCTGAAGTATATTCCCATTCATATTTACATTTTTTTTAGCATGCCAGGGTGCCTAAGAGCATGAAATTGTCCAGCCATGACTTCCTGTTCCACAGGATTATAAATATGAGGAACACAAAGGCCAAATAGAATATAGTTCTGATGTGCAGAACAAGATTGTTGAGCTTCACAAAATAGAAAGTGGCTGTAAGAAAATAGCTATAGCATTGAAAATCCCCATTTCCACCATCAAGGCAATAATAATAATAATAATGTTACAAATTTGTGAGGAGGAGAATTTGAGTTGCCAGAGACTCTCCAAGGATCACAGCTGGAGAATTCTAGAGATTAGTTAAGTCTTGGGGACAGAAAGCCTAAAAAAAAAAAAAAATCAAACAGCCCCTATCACCACATGTTGTTCAGGAGTGTTTTGAGAAAAATCCTCATCACTCATCCAAAAACAAACTCCAGCATATTCAGTTGTCAGACACGACTGGAACTTCAAACGGGACTGGCTTCAATGGTCAGATGAAACTAAAACAAGAACTTTTTGGCAGCAAACCCACCAGATGGGTTTGGTGCAAACAGGTATAAAAAGTACCCCATGCCCACACTTAAATATACTGCTGGATCTTTAATGTTGTGGGCCTGTTTTTCTGCCGGAGGTCCTGGACATCTTGTTCAGATACATGGCATCATGGATTCTATCAAATACAAACAGATAAAAAATCTAAACCTGACTGCCTCTGTTATAATGCCTCTTATAATGGGTCATTGTTGGATCTTCCATCAGGACAATGATCCAAAACAAACATCAAAATCAACACAAAAAAGTGTCACTGAGCACAAAATGAAGCTTATGCCATGGCTGTCCCAGAACTGAACCCTAGAAAATGAGTGGGGTAAACTGAAGAGAAGAAACACCAACATGGAGCTGGGAATCTGAAGGATCTGGAGAGATTCTGTATGAAGGAATGTTCTCTGATCTCTTGTCAGGTGTTCTCCAAACTCATCAGACATTATAGGAGAAAAATCAGAGCTGTTATCTTGGGAAAATGACGTTGCAGTAATTGGGTGCCAACAATTGTGAACCAGAGAAAAGACCTATTGGTGAGAAAGGGGCACCAGAGACCTTGAAACGCACTCTGTCTGTCTCATTCTCCAAATAAAGCCTAGCATCACCTCGCGCCCTGTTTTTTCTGAAGTAAAAGTTTTCACCTTCACAGCACATTCCATCAAAACACCTCCACCCCAAAAGATACGGTTTCTGTGCATAACTGCCACAGTCTCATTTTCCTTAACGCTTCTGATCGCCTCATTTGGCCAATGAAAGCTTTCCCGACCAATAAACCAGCTGTCGTATCTGATAACTAGTAGATGTACATCTCGCCTGCAGGGGCGGGTGGTTTTTGAACCCAGCCGGACACACCACTGCAGATACGGATCTGGCACTGCAAGCTAAATGTGCTCCAAAAAAAGAATGCATTAAGGTCTCGGGTATAAATAACTAATGGATGGAAGAGATGGATTATATTTATCCAGCTCAATACAGCAGGAGTAGATCAGTCTGCCCTGACTCACACACCTAATGATATCTGGCTTCAGCCCATTACAGACCACAGGCAGCCGTCTTATAAAAATACCCATACATGGTGAGCTCAGACTGGGGTAGAGAGAGAAAGCTGGCCCTGTGGCCTGCTGGGGCTCAGGACTGTCTTGAGTCAGCTTCTCTGCTGTTCTATGAAAGTCACCTTTCTCCTCCTCACACTAGGAAAGGAAGCAGACTTTGAGAGGAAGAGCGAGGTGGTGTAACATTGGAATAATTGTGCTTTTATGTCGGCCTCTGTAGCAGGACGATTTCCCCTGTGGTGTGGCCATTTAGAAAGGTGAGGATGAGGGTGGCCGTAGCTTGTGTGGGCTGTTTGTTTTCTTTTGGCCCAGAAGTGTCTCATTTCATATTGTTGGCTATGAACTGTTTATTTTCTTAAGCATTCCTGGTGCCATTGTGCACCATTCATCAGTTAACATTATTCTAAAATAAATAAATAAATAAACTTTTGTAAACTTTTATCAAATTGTAAAAATGCTCCACCCTCTGAAATTGTTTTTCTTTTTGGCTTGCATCACCTAGTTGAATAGTTACAGTGTTTAAGAGGTGAATAGTTATTGCTGAATAGTTGTAGAAAATGTAGTCTTTCTGAAATCTTACTGTAATATAACATTGTTATTTTATTGCAGCAATTTTAATTCAGTTTATTGTTTTCAGTATATATAGTATGAAATAGCAGTCTGAAGAAAAAAATCATACATTGAGATGGTTTTTCCCCGTTATGACACATTTCTTTTTTTTAAATTTCCTTTTGTACTTTATGTATTCGACTTCAGTTTGCTCTGGTTTGAATTAGACTGATAAGAATGCTTTATAGTTTTTGAACAGTTATTTAAGGATTGCTTAAGGCACTGTTGTAGGAAATTCTTGTCTTGTTAAAAAAAAAAAAGAATAACATAGTTAAAAGTTATTTTATTCCAGTCATTTTAATTCATATTTTATTTTATTTTAGAAAGTAAATAATAGAATATCATGTTCTCCTTGAAAATGTGTCACATTGCAGAATTGGACTGGTTTGGGAATTCTGTTTTGATGTTGATTTAAAGCCATTCAGATAATGAGGAGAGACAGGTTTTTGGTCCAGAGAGAGAGACAGATAGCAGACAGACATGCAAACACATCATGTGTGAGTCCACCCATCTATATGACACTTATTTACTTCATTATATTCTTCAAGTCTGCACTCATAACTTTATGTACAGTACTCAACTTCAGTTTGCTCTGCTTTGAATGTGACTGATAAGAATACTTTATTCTGAGAGTCAACACTTTTCGCTATAATCCCTTGGCAAAGCTTTGACATCTCTGCAAGATGTTCTTCACTTAACTTGTAACACCAAATTATGTGTTTTGTGTGCACGGGGCAGTTGACTCTGTAAAGTCGTTTTAATCAAGACTTCATAGAGACATGATTCGAGTCCCTGCCGCTTGGAAGATATTAAAGTCTGCAGCCCTACCATTCTTTCTCTCGGTGTGTCTCACGCTTCTGTGCATTCTCTCTCTGATTGCCATAAGAATGACTGTGATTGGATTGTCACTGATTAAAATGGTGTTGAATTGCAAAAGTAAGATTCCCACAGAACAAAGCACATTTTTGCATGTGTCTGAAATAGGTGTTATGTGCCATTTACAGATCAAGAGTGCTTCTTCCTACTAAAGTCACACAAGTACAAAAGAGACAGAGTGACTTATTTTTACCTTTGAATATCACTGTACAGAATACAGCAGGCACACAGTAGGTCATTTTGAGCCAACAGAAGAAAAATATGAGGTTGAATTGGTAATTGTTGCTATATTTAACAAAATGTAAATAAATATATTTACACTGAATCAAATGTGTATAGCTTCTAAAGGTTAATCTAAACCAGATTTAGATTTTACAGGGCTGTTAAGGGTATTTAAATAACTTCACTATGGCAGACAGCAGGGTGCGAACTACGGGGGAGCTAGGGGGAGCTCGGCTCCCCTTAATAAGACAGGGGGGGGTAATTTCAAAAATCACACAAATCAGTTTCCGGGTAATTTCAAAATCACACAAGGTCCCCAAGATAATACTAATCCCGTGCGAATAGGGCTAAAGACAGCCTGATGCTTTGTTTATAGACTATTTGGGTGGCTGTTGTTTCACCTATCAATTCGTGTCGATAAAGTATAATAGGGTAAATCCTGTATAGTGATTTATCCTATATAGTGCTTGCATAAAGCAAGTTATGTATCTTTGTAAATCATTGTAAGTCCTCTTTTGAGGCACGCGCAAGCAGTGCAACAACCCCCCCCATTATAAAAATAAAAGTGGGCTCCCCCAAAGTCCACGGTATAGTTCGAACACTGACAGACAGTCTTGCAGAATCTGTCAGAGAAGTTCTTTGCTGTATTCGTATCAGAGCAGATATGAATGAGTGTTCAGTCTGTGGCTTCATGAATCTGATTTACTAAATGAGATTGTTGCTACTCTTGCATTAGTAAATGAATTGCTTCAGCTGCAAAATTCCTCCGATGATAAATTCTCTCCGTTCTCTTTGTCAGTAGGAAATACACTGCTTATATTTTCTCTCTGACAGCAACATTGATGAGATGCTCTCGATGAGAGTCCGAGAGCAGATTGTATTCTACATTTGTGTCTTTTAGGGTTGTCAAAATGGCTGAAAAACTAAATTTGATTTTTTTACTTAAATATTTTTTTTACTTATCAATATTCGAATTTAAAAGGCATAATTTCAGTTAGGGGGAAAAAAGCTTTTGGCTTCTCTCCTGAGGCCACAAGAGGGTGCATCGAGCAAAATATTATGCACGTTTCTTCGAAGCATAATAAAATAACACGATTATCTTTGAAAAAAGTGCATAATGTTTAAAATAATGTTTATAAATCTTATATAATTGATAAAGTTGCTTAAACAATTAGAAACAAAACAGCATCATGCATGTATGTATAGTTTAATACAAAGGACCGAAAACCAATCACAAAGAGTACTTTCTTCATTTAAAAACTTGAGATGCAGTGGGATGGGGAAAACCGCCATAAAGTCTTGAGACATGTTTTTTAAAAGTTGAACTTTCATTAATTTTACATAGCTTTCTAAACATGTGGCTGTCTTGTGCGAGACACAAGTGCAACGGTGATAGATGTCCCTCTAGAAGACGTGATAAATATGCGTTCTGTGTGAAAGGCTTGGTTTTGGTTTTGACGTAACATCTTCACCGCATTGATTGTTCTCTTTTTCTGCAATATTTTGAATGAACAACGTAGCAACACCGCGTCTAGTGGGTTCAACTGGACAGGCTAACAAAAGCATTAAAATACAATGACACTTACATCGTCGTCGCATTTCATGCGCCACTGATAAGGCTGCCTGACGCAGCCTGACACACACCTAAAATTCGAATGCAATGTTTTTGTATTCGAATGTGGATTTTATTTTAAATTCGACGAATATTCAAAATTCGAATTTTTTTTGACAGCCCTAGTGTCTTTGACTTTTTGCTTGCTCCAGTGCGTGATGTTGCACACTGAGGGCCAAAAAAACATATAGCAAGGTAAAAAAAAATTGCGAACCATGTAGTCCATTGGCCAGAGAAGCTGTTGTTTGTTATAGAAAGAGGATGGTCCACATTGGCAGCTTACAGTCAGTATATGCACAATGTTAATGTGAGTTTTAGAACATCTCTCTTTTTCTGTTTTTCCTCTTCAGAGAAGCTAACTTGACTTTGTCCCCATGGCTCTTTTTGAAGGTGTTTTCATTTAATCTTTTCCGTAAAAAGATTTTGGCCTGAGGTCACAGATCACATCAGGGTTGTTTTCCGACTGACTGACCATTTAATCAAGCTAAAGTCCATCGCCGCGGCCCCCCTCACTCTGCGCTTTTGTTCGCCCCTCTCAAAGGTGAAGTCGCTCTTCTCGACACAAACCTCGTGGCCCCTTTTTCACGGAGCTCTTCAGCTCCATTGACCAATGAATCACCTTGGCCCAAACTCTGGAGAACTCTCGGAACCACAGAAGCTTGTATCTCTTCTACCCTCTCAGCTTTGAACGAGTTGGCTGGAAGATGTTTTTTTATCAAAAGGTTGATGTACTAAATCTCTAGAAATTGTGTTTTCTATTTTTCCATTTACTTTGAATGAGACCTTTTGAGATGCAGGAGCGTTCACTCTTAATGGGTAATGCTACGTAAAGTACTTTTCATTCTCTATTTCCTTAGTAAACCATCTGTGCATATTTGAGCAGCACTAAAGAAATGGGAAGCATTTTCTCCTCCCTTTTAAGTGTTGATAAGTTTATTTTGCCATTCTAATCAGGGCTGTCAATGTGGTCTGTGAATTTTAGTGGCACTCCACTCCTAACTGTGCACGATTATGTGGTTAGTGGCTGTTTAATTATTTTCATTTAGCATTGTTCTTCAGATCTGCACCCACTTTGGGTGATGAATCACTGAGTAGATGTGAATGAATGTGTTCATCCAGGTCTTTGAAGCTTCCATTCATTTATGCTTCGATCATTGTAAAACCTAATCAATCAAATTTACTAAATGAAACAAGTTAATTTCACTTAAATATTACTTAAAGTTCTTTGCACTTAATAGAAAACAGTTATGTGAAGAGATGAAGCAGAACTCAAACTGAATGAGTTACTTCAGATTTCTAGTTCCTAGCATGTTTGTCACATTAGCATATGCATATGTGGTATTGCTAACTAGATGTTAACTGCAAGAGATTTGAGCTACTTTAAGGTTTTTCATTTTGCTGGTGAAATACATGGTGACAGTACTGTGACATTACTAAGTATATTAAGAATTATTAAATGGGGTGAGGCAATCGGTTTCCTCCATTGAAATTAGCTATCCTAACTTTACAGTGTTTATTTAAGAGAGCATTCACAGTTTCATAAATTCATATCACATAGTTTTTCCCAGCAACAATTAAATTTCCTCAGTAAAATTAGCCTATGTTCCAATAAGAGCATTAACAGCATTGAGAGAATTCTGGATGGATGCTATAGGGAAATGTATGCAGGGGGAGTTTGAAGACGTATTACCCACAACCTTGAAAACAGTAAGCTACATTTACAATTAAATAGGTTTTGGAGAAGAGAAGAAAAAAGAAAAAAAAACACCAGACCTTGAAATGCTAACGTAAATTGATGTAATTTATTTTCCTAATGTATTTATGATTTTATCTGGCTCATTTAATTAAGTATTGAATTTACGAATCAAGTGTGGAATTGCAGGCTACTTTGGATGCTTCAATTGGATGGCTATGAAATGCAAAGACTAAATAAGATGCCACAGTGGACTGTGTTGCTAAAGAAAAGCACTTGGCAGTTTACTTAGGTAAACAGTGGAACTGCAACTCCTGAATTGGCATTAAGAAAAGCAATATCTTGATGGCTGTTTATCCACATAGTCATTTAAATTTAGATTTAAAGGGTTAGTTCACCCCAAAATGAAAATTCTGTCATTAATTACTCGCCCTCATGTCGTTTCAAACCCGTAAGACCTTCGTTCATATTCGGAACACAAATTAAGATATTTTTTATGGAATCTGAGAGCTGTCTGATTGAATACATGCATGCACTCAGCACATACTGCTGCATGAGTGTGTGTGTGTGTGTGTGTGTGTGTGTGTAGATCAGCAGTTATAATTCTGGACTATAGTTACTTATACAGGCAGTGTGAAGGAAATGAGCAGTCAGCTGTGCTCTAATCCCTTTTAGGCTGATATTGAATGATTCCCATCATATAAATCTGATCCTAAAAACTCAGCCTCAACACCCTCGGGTTCCTTTCACTTCCAATACTGACATTTCACCTTCTTGATGCTCGACATGGCAAAATCTTCAGTACGCCTCCAGTTTAGAGTCAGATGTAGTTTGACAATGTAAATCTTTCAATAAATGAATCAACAAATAAACATTTTCTCTCTCAGCACATTAAAGGTGATAGTCCTTGGCACAAAAAAGCATATTTTCTCATGGCTGGCAATGATCGAATGTTTGCAGCTGTATTTAGAGGCAGTAAGTTTCCCATCCGTCCTCTTTAGCAGTCTGAGAGACGTCTGTGCCGGTGGTTCTTTCTCTTTGGAGCTGTTCTGATGACAGCTACACTTAGCGATGGCTCTGATTATGGCCATGACTGGCACACCTTCTCCTGTCACTATGGCAACTCACACATCAGCATTCCTTTGATAATGCCCATTGTTTTTCTTTCTTTCATTTTTCATTTATCTTCCATTATTCTTTCCTTTCCTTTCCTTTTATATCCATTCTTCTCTTCTCTTCTCTTCTCTTCTCTTCTCTTCTCTTCTCTTCTCTTCTCACCAAGCCAACTTGCTCGAGTACATACTAATGTTCTTTCTGTTTTATCAGGTCTGCAGCAAGTTCTAGATTAATTAATCTAATTTTACCTCATGAAATAATATTGAGTTGATTATATTTATGGGTTTTCCTCTGCATGTGAATTACCTCTAAATGTCTCTCCCTCTTGCTCTTTCTCTCTTTCTGACTCTCTCACACACATATACACAGTAGTAGTTCATGCTAGGATAGAATGATTTCCAATCTCACACATCAGTGTATCATAAACATGAAAAAGTACATTTGTTTTAGCCTTTGTCAGTCTTATAGTCTATAGCTGATGCTCAATATTATTTGTACAGTGCAAATACTACTGTACTTTCAGAAACCTTTATATGCGATACAGGGTTGAGATACTGTATATAAAGGCTTGTGTTCAATTCTGAAAGATAACAGATACGTTATTGCTCTGTGTGGACCCTCTTTAATATAGAAATTTCTGATACTGTAATTGTCCACCCTTTGATTGAATTGACCATTTCTAACTTTGTGCTCGGAGCAGGCTCGATGAAACGCTAGTCTGTAAGCTAAAGACATTAGTGTGTGTTTCTCTTGCTTATCCCAACTCTCATCTCTGACCTTCCCTGCAGCGTGTGTTAGCGAGACACCATTAGCGATCCCATGTGCAACACTTACTGTAGTAATATGATGAAGGTAATCCAACACCAGGCCTGCCTTTCCTTTTATAGATAAATCAATATTAGACTCGGTAACATTGAATTTGTTATTGTGTAAATGTGAAGCTCTCAGGGCAGTCTGCTCACAGTCATTTTTGAGAATGTTCCTACTCAATTAACTAATGGACTCAAATAGGTTGAATATGAGTATGTAGGGTCCAAAATGAACTGTCACACCTGTCAATGGCAGGTGAAATGAGACTTACCGGCTATACATATATCCATGACTTTGCCGTGACTCCTTCAGTTGTGTAGTGATTACTGGATCGTTTTTGTTGTTTAAAAAAAAAAAAAATAAATAAAGAAATGCACTTTGGATTTTGTTGATTTCCTTGGCTTTTGTTCTTGGAAATCACATTTTATTTTATGTAATTTTTTCATTACTATTTCTAAAAAAAAAAAAAAAACTGTAGGAAGTGCACAATACGTGAGATATATCAGAAAGCGTTAGACTATAATATTTTAACTTTGATTTAAACAGTGTTTTAAGTGTTTAAACTTGCCCCATGTTGTGTTTAATTGCAGGTTGTTCAATCAAGAAAAAAACAAACAAACAAAAAAATAAATAAATACTAGTATGTTATTAGAATTGTTTCATTGAATTTCATTGTATTTCACACCGTTACCTGGCTGTTAAACTGTAAAACAAACAATTTGGATGTTTTAATAGACCCAGTGCTTCATTCTTGCTCCTTAGACTTATGCTTTGTAGTTAAAGAACAGCTTTTAGCTATTCTAAAGTATTTCATTTAAACAAAACCCTCAAACAACAGCATGCAGACTTTAAATCCCTCGGTCCCCTGCTGTTTGCCAAGCATTCAATTCCTCCAGAAACGAAAACAGCCCATGCAGAACTGATGCTGTGCTTAGAATTTCTGCATCATATGATATTTCTCTGAATCTTCTTTAGTATAACTGCAAATTCTAAGCCTCTCCTTACAGAACAAATGCCAAGAAATATAAATATTCACATATAAGTAAATTTTGCCTCAAAGAAAGGGTGATTTCTGTATATTTCCTTACATGTTTTGCACATATTGATTTGTTTAGCATGAATCAATGGCAGGCGTGGTGTTTTCCACGCTTATCAACGTTTAATCGCTCAAGTGCGGGAACCACCATCGCTTTTGGTTCCGTGTGACTTTCCAAAGGTTAGCCTGCACATTAACGCTCTCATGCATTCAGCAAACAGAGCAGTCGTTCCCGTCGCACCTGGCGTGATGCATTGCCGTGTGGGAGCGCTATGAAAAGCCATTGAATACTCCGCCACGTTTTCCAGGTGTCGGAGGCGAGCTTATTATCCATTTTCACGTCTCCCTCTCTCGCTCTCCTCTGTCTTGGTTTGTATGTCTGTCAGAGACAACAGATACCCCTGAGTGGGGTTTTTACTTCACTGTTTTCATCCCAAGCAGATACTGGCCTGAGAGCCCGATAGCAGCCGCCATAATAAACTATGTGCTATGTGAAACGCAGGCCCCGGCAGGCAAGCAGCCAGATGTGCAATGTGCAGGAAGATGAGTGTCGCTCGCCTGCTCTCTTTTTCTCTCTCCCTCCCCAGGACTGGAAGATTGCTTTTATACAGCCCCTCAATCAAAAACTCACACTGCCAAGCTGAACTGAAGCCACAGATGGGGGTAGAGCTCACCTCACATCTACAAAATGCTCTCCCCGGTGGAGCCGACGAAAGGATGAGGGAGGGGTTAAAGACAAGCAGGCGAGAAAGGGAGAAACAAGCGAGTCAGTTCAGCGCTGATTAATTAATAAGGTCCTTAGCTGAGGGGTGAGACAGTTAGACGCAGCAGATTGATATTCCACAGAGATGGTGTGCCACTCGCGCTCAGCCTCCCCCCATCACCGCTGCTGATCCGGCAGGGCTGAGGGGTCGCTGTACCCCTGGGAACGTTCCAAATTAAAAACACTGACCTGTGACATCACTTCCTGCCGACGCAGCGGTGCTGTCGAGGGCCGTTGGAAGTTTTTGGGCTCTTGACACTTCTTTTTTTCCTCAGTGTTATTTAGTGTTGAGTGTTGTGGCGTTTCTGAAGTCAACGGAAGTGAGTAACAATGTTGTGCTGTTATTTACCTCCTCCACAACCACATCTCACTCTCTCTCTCCCTCAGTCTATCCACCCCATGATGCCTCGGCCTCTAGAGGGTCAGAGGCAATAACACAGGCCCACTTCAATTTTCTCATTTCAGCTGGCGTTGATGGGCCTACAGCAGCAGGACAGAAGGCTAAATCTATCATCCTCCACTACAGAATGGCGGGGGTCAAAAGCCGCCGTCCGTACGATTGCAGGAAACCCCTCCGTTCACGCAAACAAATGCTGGATTTATGCACTTTTATTTATTTGCTCTTTTCTCCTTAAAATCTGCATATTCATTTGGACTTTATAAAGATGAGAGAATACCTGCTGATAGTAACAGTGTGAACTGTCCCGGAGAGTGGGATTCATAGCCTCCGTCTCACCTCCAAAACACC
>NW_015644118.1:36414-51126 GCF_001515625.1 Sinocyclocheilus rhinocerous
CTCTCTCTCTCTCTCTCTCTCTCTCGCTCTCTCTCTCTCTCACACACACACACACATTCTGCTGTAATATTTATCTCTCTGTGACTCATTCTCCGGCTAGTGGGGGATTTTGGCACCGTGTCAGCTCTGACCAGGGGGCTGTATTGTAATTATAGCAGATTGAGAAAAAAACTGAATAACATATTGTCTCTCGCAAGCCTGTGGTAAATTTGTGTGTGTGTGATTGTAGAAAACCTCAGTACAGTGGCAGACTTGAGGGGGAAAGAGAAAAAAAAAAACCCCAAGAAAAAAATCGCTTGACCTTATCATCCTGTAAAAGATCAACATGCACTGAAGCCAGCGCCACATTTGCTCTCCAGGCTGCCCATCTGCCACCCTGTCATTTGATTGGCTGCTGGCCCAGAGGAGGCGGGCACTTAAAGAGCCAGTGGTATCAGAATGAGAGTTTTGTGGCTTTTAGTACTTTTATATCTGCTAAAATTCAGTTTCACCAGACCAGAAGTACTGATGACAGATTTTTATCCAATCAAATCCAAATGTGGCCATGGGATTTGTGCAATGCAGCTGATGCTGGTAGGTCACATGACAATAACCATATGGTGACTGTAAATGAATGTCGGGATTGCATTCATACTACACACTATGTTGAACACACTTTTTTTTAACAATCCCTAAGTAAAACAAAAGTAGTACTTATTCAGGGAGTATACGATTTTGGACACAGCCAGTGTCTTTTTCACGTAGCTGTCTAGCAAGTAATGAATCATGGACTGTGTTCAGAATAGCATAACACCATACTATAATTACTATAATTGCTAAAATATATAGTATGAATATTATACCCAGTATGCAAATTTTCTGTAAGTTTAGAATATCTGTAATTTTCTGCACATCAGTGCAACACAGAAAACACCACTTGCCACATAATTGTTATAAGTTTGATTTTTAAAGAGCAATTCAGAGTCTGTGGGTCAGGAATGGTCTCAGCGATTCACCCGCAGGTCAACTGAGGTTTCCTGTTTGGTAGAACAACAGACAATAACCCTGTCAGTTTTTCCCCTCCATTTTCTCTCTCTCTCTCTCTCTCTGTTTTTTTCCCCTCTCCTTCCATCTCTCTTTTTGTCTGTCCCAATGGACCGCTCTACTGGCAGAGAGTGGACGCAGTGAGAGAGAAGCTAAAAATAACTTCAAAAAGCAGTTAGCTTCGACATCCCAGCCCAAGTGTGTATTTCCCATAAAATGTGTGTGTTTGCACAGTGCCTGTTGTGATGGTGTTCTCACTCCGGTCTAAATTTGCTCATTGTGCTGCTGGCATGTTGATAATCACGCCCGTCTCATCCTGTGGTGTAAAAATAGACAAACAAACACAATATAAATAAATTTAAAAAATCTAACAAGGCGCCAGCACGAGAACATTACACCTCCTTGGAAAGTAGCAGTTTTTCAGTGGAATTCATTTGAATTTGATGAGCCATGAAATATGAATGGAAAACATGAACATATCTGATTAACCAGGGCTAGACCGCATGCCTGTGTGATGACAGAAAGGCGAGAGATCATGGTGAGAGGTCACAGTACAGGCCTCTCTGTGGCTTTTAGATGGTGAAAATGCCCTTTGTGCTGATCTTCAACAAGCACTCAAGGTTTAACCCAATTCTTCATAGTAACCATCATAAGACAAACCTCACAAATGGTCTCAGATGTGCAGCAAAAGGGCAACCCCTGCCAACAATGATTTCTCTCGCCCAGCTCTTCTAAAGTCTAAGGTCACTCTCACAGGCTCACTACAGTCGATTGGATGGCAATTTGAATTGGAAAAAATCATGTAAAATATTTCTAGTGTTGAAAGAAGTCTCTTTTGCTCACCAAGGCTGCATTTTTTAAATGAAATATTATTACAATTTGAAATAATTGTTTTCAATTTTAATATATTTTAAAATGTAATTTATTTTTGTTTCTTTTGGGAATTTCCAGAAGCCATAACTCCATTCTTCAGTGTCATGTGATCCTTCAGAAATGTACTGTATTTGAAGTATCAATATTTTGTAAAATGGTGTAACGTATTTATCTAAAATTATATTAGATAATTTTTTTTAATTTCTTACTGACCCCAATTTTCTTTTACATGGAATAGAATAGAATAGATGCATTTTTCTGCCATTGTTGATTCATTCAAAAAGAATCACTGACTTGAATCAGTCTAACTGAATGTCTTACTGAATACCTGTCTTATTTATTTCACTTGATGTTTATATGATACTAATTTTTATTCTATGTATATTATTTTTGAAAAATGGTTAAAATATGTTATAAAAATGAAATAATATTGTTTAGTATACCATTAGAGCCAGGAATGGGTGGCTGACCTTGCTGCAAGAGGAAAAAGGAGTTTGGTTATGTCAGTGCTTGTATTGTTTATTTATTTATTGTTTGTTTTTATTGTAAGCATATTAATCTTTAAACTATTCATTCTCCTTGCCTTTTCACCGTAGGGCCGTGTAAATGTATCACTGAGTACATTTAAACAGGGTGCCCTCTGAGATCCCCCCAATTAGAGAGGTATGGAACAATAATGCTAGCGCTTAATTGCATTAACATAATGCCTCCTAACGATCATTACACTCACCAAAATAGTTGTGATAATAAAGCCATTACTATTTTGAGAGCACAATTAGCCTACGGTGCCACCCTTTGTGATGTTCTAATTGCGACATTTAGACGTGCACGCATTCCGTTCCTCATCCTGTTGGGAGGAGAGGATGGGAGGCGGAACGGTTGTCATAGACCGCTGCAATTTACGTCCTCGTCTGAGACAGACGTGTCACCTGCATTCCGCCGTACTATCCGGCAGCGACGCAAGCTTATTGGTTGTATAGATAGACGCCGTTCTCCAAATCTGTCAGAGGTGAAAGAAATGGCTAAAGATAATAGAGTTAGATGGATAGATAGAAGGGAAAAGGAAGACACGGAGAGAGTGTTGGCGAGATATAGGGAAGGATAGAAATGGAGAAAGAGATTGGTTTTCATGCCTGGTAGTCAGCAGCTCTGTAAATCTCCGAGGACTGAAGAGGGGGAGAGCAGAAGGTTGATAGTCATCCATCACTTTTGACAATTCCACCTCTCTGTCGCCACTTACTTGACGGAAGACCCCGAGCGATTGGGAGAGAGAGCAACAGAGAGTCTTTTTATAGAGGAAGATGGCAACACTCTTCCATTTTGTTTATGTATTTGTCTGATCCTGAGTGAGAGATTGTGGCACTACAGTTCAGTATTGTGATTGAAAGCGGAGCTGAGTGGCCTGGCATCAGTAATATGTACAGTAGGGATATAATCTGGAGACAAATATCCCCTAAAGGAACAGTCCACGCAAAATGAAAATTCTGTTATTTATTCACCTCTGTTGACTTTATTTCTTCATGATAGCTCTTTTCTATGCAATTAAAATGAATGGTGACCATGGCCGTCAAGCACGATTTTCTTAACTTTCAGTCTGTTTCTCAAACAAAGGTATTGAATGACTTCAGAACACTTGATATATAGTGCACAAGTCATTTGAAGTACTTCTGTGAAGCAAACAAAACTGAATTAAGATGGATTATGACACTGTTGTCTTTCTATGTCTTTGTTTTGTAACAGAAACAAATTTGTTTCATTATTAATTAATTTTGCAAAATCAACACTGTTAGTGAACAGAATTGAATCAGCATTGAACTGATTTGAGCTGAATAACAACACCATTGTCTTCTGTAGAGCTGCTTATAGCAGAATTTCATAATTGATGATTTTTACACATTTATTGAACTTAAGCTGATTAATGACACTATTGTCTTTGTAGAGCAGCTTTGCAGCAGAATTTGAATTTGTTTCATATTTGAAGAAATTTGCGTAATTGATTTTGTTATGTTCCTGTTTAGTACTGTGAAGCTGCTTTGAAACAATTTATACTGTATAAAGCGCTATGGAAATAAAGGTGAATTGACTTGACTAGACATTCTGCTAAACTTTTCATTTGCTGTTCCACAGATGAAACTTCACAATACAGGTTTGAAAATGATTTAAGGGTGAGTAAATGATGACAGAATTGTGATTTGGCTAAACTATCCCTTTAAGTCATGTCAGAATGGAGGGTTAAATCATGAACCATGACACATCAAAATGAACTAATGCAATAAGGGTAGAAAGGATGTAAAAGTCCATTTAGTTTGACCGATCCATGCATTACAATACATTTTGATACAATTTTTTTTAATTTTGGAAAATGTAAGTTGACGTAGACGCAGAAGAACATTGATTTATTGCATGCACAGTAGCGTGACTCACACATATAAGCTACTGGCATAGGGTTAAGTATTACAAACACGTATACAAAGGTCTTTCCCTCATAGCTGCACTCAGAGCCATCAGTAGGTTAATGGAATGCTTTTAAAGCTCTCTGAGCACCATTGTGTGAGTGAATGTGACCTTTTGCATTGTGTCGTCTGTGTTTTGCTGGACGGTCAGTCAAAAGCGATGGAGAGGCCTAATTAAACATATTAGAATCACATGTTGCTGCCACACAATGGAGCGGTAGATTGCAATTGCCTTTTCACTGAATACGGCAAAAGCGCCCACTTCCTGGTTTTCCAGTGGAATTAAATAATCCTGCACAAAAGGCTCTGAATGCCTGAACCAAACAAAAGGTCTACGTGCCTGCTGCTTCAGAAATGCTTGCCGGAGTTTTCTGTTATCTGATATCACAGTTATTGAATACATCCCTTTTTAAGAAGGAAATTAAAAGCTGACATTAAATTGTAGCTCGACATGTTTGCAGTTTGTCAGTATGTGAAATTTCTCCTCTCTTTCTCTAGAATGTGTTTGTGCTAAATCAGATTTGGATTTTTATAGCACAGCTTTGAGGACAGGTATTGGCCTTGTCATCTTGTTTCTAGAGGTCATGTGCCCAGTTGTAACAAACCCTTTAAGAAAGTTAAGTCTGATAATATCACTCTGGACCTGGTCGTTTCAATTCGTGGTATTGCTGTGATGGATTGTTTATAGTTTACAGGAATATTTCACCATGAAAATTCGACTTCTCTCCTCATTTACTTCAGCTACATTTTCCCAAACTCTTGTGATTTCATTTCTTTTGTGGAACACAAAGATATTCTGCAGATGCCCTGAGTGATGTTTTGGGGAAAAGAAAAATTGGTTCATGCACCTTTAATAATTAAAACTGACTTTTTTAAAAAACGCACTGAAAAATTGTGTAAGATTTAATTTTAAACAATTTTCACTCAGAAATGGATAGTAAATTTAACAAATAATTACAAAGAAACCGCAAGTAACTCATTGAATGTAACAACATTTTGAAGTAGAAAGACTGAATTAGTATTTTCTTGTAAAACATACTGCAGTTTGCTTTGTTCCCTTTCGAACGGTCTCTCCCGTTGTGTTGACACGCTCATGGGGAAACTCCTGTTTACTCTAGTACTGAAGCCTGATTTGTTCATGTTCGTGTAGCTGCATGAACTAATGCCGCTTCAACTCGCCAAAAGGTGAGGAGCTGACCTCGATAAAAGTCATCTCTGAGCGCCATTTCATCAGAATTTTTCTCCTTCAGTGACGAAGATCATCTCCTTGCTGACTCTGCAAGCAAGAAGCAGAAGAAGAAAGAAGCTCAGTTCAGCCAGAAGCCTTCCCCTGTGGGCATTGTTTCAAATGTCACACCGCGAGTGTGGCGATGCATAAGGGCACAGTGAATGCGCCCTTGTGAAGGCTGCGGTCATTGAGACGGCATGCTCTCACTGCAAGAGCATGAGTCTCGCCCTTCTCTGCTCGCGGATCGCCTTCTTTCATTAAGGCGGTCCTCCCCACTCTGCTCTCCTGTTTCCTCTCTCCCCTAGAAAAAAGAAACAGTGGAGTAGCAGGGTTTTAATAATGGGCTCGAGTGAACTCACGCCAGTGCAGCTCCCGCGTGCTTCACTCTCCCCCCAATGCCTCAATTCGCCAGTGTGCTTTACACACTCAGCCCTAGCAAACTGGGCTTATTCAGTGGCTGCCCAGGCTGACTCAGCACTTCACATGATGGCGGTGCTTCAAGTGTTCAAGGCCAAACATCTCCTCACCATGGATGAGTCCGGCCAGAGTTCTGATGCCTTTAGAGAGCTGCGCACAGCGACTTACCTGGCTCTGTGCTCTACTAAGGCCACTGCGCAGGTGATCGGCAAGGCCATGGCCATTTTGGTGCTGCTGAAGCATCTTTTTGGCTGAATTTGATGGAGATCAGGGACGCTGACAAGGTCACCTTCCTAGACTCGCCAGTCTCTCCTAAGAGACTGTTTGACCCTGCCGTGGATGGGTTTGCCGAGCAGTTTACAGCGACACAGAAATCATCGCAGGCAATGTGTCACTTCCTTCCGTAGCGCTCCAGTGCGGTGGCTGGTTCAGGTTGCCAGAAGGCTTCATTCACTCAGCAGCCTGCCAAGCCAGTGCCGCTTTAGCCCCAGCATAAACCTGAGCCTGGTCTTCAGCAGCAGCCCTGGATAGAAAAATGCTAACTGAAATGCCAAGGTCCCTACCCCAGAGTGAAGTTGGACACTGAGCCTCAGAAGCCGTCTGATCTGAGCGCAGAGGCTGGAACTCCCTCAAAGAAAGCTTGCACTCGCTCTCCATTTCTCCACTTAACACCGAGCAATGGAAGCTCTATTCAAGCTGGACCCATCCTTCTCACTCAGTGCACGCTCAAGCAAACTACTGCTGTGATAGCGGACCCACATACTCAAAAAAGCATTTCTCCTCTCCTCATTACCACAAATGTCAGTTTCCTGCCCCCGTGCAGCGAACTTCAATTCGAAAAACTAGAATCACTTGCCATCCGGCTTCAGGCTTGGAAAGCTATCCCGGATGTGTCAAGTTGGGCTCTAAAAACCATAGAACAAAGTTACTTTTATCAGTTCGCTCACAGGCCACCTCACTTCAGAGATGTTATTCAAACTTCGGTATGGGACAACGATGCTCATGTTCTCCAGTCCGAAGTACAAACACTTGTCACACATGTTGGCCGCTTCCTCTGTGATTCTTCTGGGCCTGCTCAACACACAGCCCCTTTAGTACTGGCTCAAAGCTCATGTTCCGTCCCACGCTTGGTGCCTGGGATGTTTTCATCTCAGGGTAACCCACCGCTGCATCAGAGCCGTGGCCCCTTGGAAAACCTCTCGCCTGTTTCAATCAGGTGTCCCATTGGGACTGACCTTCAGAAGAAAGGTGGTCATGATAGATGCCTCCAACTCGGGTTGGGGAGCTCTGTTTGAGGGCAGACGGGTGTCTGGCTCCTGGTCAAACCTGGAGCAATGCTTACACATCAACTTGACAACATGACATTTGTAGCCTTTATCAATCAGCAAGGAGGTCTCAGGTCATGCTCCCTTCACAGGTGGCTCGACGCCTCCTTCTATGGGTTTATGTGCCGGCAGACTGAACCAGGGGGCAGACATGCTGTCCAGGGACAAGGTAGCTCCAGGAGACAGGAGCTCAGAGATTTAATCTGCCTCGTCCTCATACTGTGCCAACTTGGGACTTGTCTATAGTCCTCAGGGCCCTACGGGGCCCTCCCTTTGAGCCACTCCAGTCGGCCGACTTGCGGCCCCTGTTGCTTAAGACCACTCTCCTTTTGGCTGTAGCGTCGGTCAGGCGAGGGGGTGACCTACAAGGACTGTCAGTCAGTGCTTCCTATCTTGAGTTTGGGCACAGGAGCTCATTTAATCTGCCTCGTCCTCATACTGTGCCAACTTGGGACTTGTCTATAGTCCTCAGGGCCCTACGGGGCCCTCCCTTTGAGCCACTCCAGTCGGCCGACTTGCGGCCCCTGTTGCTTAAGACCACTCTCCTTTTGGCTGTAGCGTCGGTCAGGCGAGGGGGTGACCTACAAGGACTGTCAGTCAGTGCTTCCTATCTTGAGTTTGGGCCTAACAACTGTAGAGTTGTCCTCAAACCGAGATGTGGCTATGTGCCGAAAGTGCTCTCCTCCCTGTTCAGAGCAAGTCATCACCCCTCTGGCACTCCCCAATTCATATGGTGAGCAGGGTCCCAATCCACTCTGCCCTGTTCGGTTTCTTGTATGTTGAGCACTCTGGTCTGTTTAGACAGTCAGAACAGCTCTTTGTGTACTTTGGAAGCAGCTCTAAAGGGCTGCCGGTTACGAAGCAGAGACTATCTTGCTGGATAGTGGATGTTATAGCCTTGTCTTACGCCTCAGCAGGTTTGCAGTGCCCTATAGGTGTGAGGGCCCACTCCACTAGAGGAATGTCCTCCTCTTGGTCTTGGTCCAGTGGGATTTATATCTGTGATATTTGTGCGGCGGCTGGATGGTCATCACCGTTTACCTTCACTAGGTTTTATAACTTGGACGTCTCTGCCATGCACGGATTTTGTCCGCTTAATTCTATCTAATCCCCTTATAAGTGGAGAGGGTTATGTTATGTAGTTCTCAGCCTAAACGGCTTGGATCTCATTATTGGCTCATGCCTTCAGGAGCCCTCAGTAAGAGTGCTCCGGGGCTGGGCGCAGAGCGGCTTCGTTCTGCACTTGCTAATAGCACTGCACTATTGGACACGTTCCCCATAAGCGTGTCAATGCAATGGGAGAGACCGTTCGAAAGGGAACACTCCAGTTACTAATGTAACCTTGGTTCCCTGAGATGAGGGAACAAGTGTTGTGTTGGCTGCCGTGCTATAAGACTGCACACGAATCAATGACTGTCACTTCAATCGAAAGATTCTGACGAAATGGCGCTCAGAGCCGACTTATATAGAGGTCGGCTCCTCCCCTTTTGGTGGGTTGAAGCGCCGTTGGTTCGTGCAGCTACACAAACGTGTACAAATCAGGCTTCAGTACCAGAGTAAACAGGAGTTTCCCCATAAGCATGTCAATGCAACACTCGTTCCCTTATCTCCGAGGTTAAGGGAACCGAAGCTACGTTAGTAACCAGAGTGTTTTATTTACAGTGTTAAACAATCCTTTTTTTTGTTTAGAATTACAGGCAAAACAGCTTTCTTCTTCTTCTGTGGTGTACCTGAAAAAATTTGTAAAAAAAAAAATTGTAGACATTTTATTTAAGTAAACTATTTAAGTTTTGTTTTTTGTTTTCTCTGAGAATCATATTAAGTGTCAAGACTATATGAAATAATGCTGGACACTTATTTTAGTTTAAAATAACTATTAATATTCATTTGCTGTGGTTGTACCAGTGACATACAAAGCAAGGCTATATTCAATTCTTCCATTTTAATTTTATTGAGCAAAAATACATTTTAATCTTCAACGGAATTCAAGTACTTATATTTTAATATATGTTTTATTATATTTTAATGAAGAGAGTTGAAATGTGATGCCATTTACAGTATTAAGGCTCAGTATACTGTATTTAACCCCTGTCACTATATGTACTTTTATATTCCCCACTGCATTCTGCATTATTCAGTGTCATTAAGCTAATATATCTCCATTTAACTTTCTTAGTAAGAACATGACTTACAGAGGGCAAAGTACATTATTTGTGTCTCCCTCCATTTAGACAAGTCTCTTAAATATTTCAGCAGTGTTTTCCCCAGAGCAGGACTCTGCAGATCGTTCAGTATCAAAAGACACCATTTGCCCCCAAACACTGTTTGACATCCAACTATTTCTGTTTAGGAGCACTGGGTAGGTCATTGCTTGTTGGCAGCCTTTTTCTCGTTCACTTTTCTGTTGGTTTCTTATTCTCTGTCTCTTAACAGTGTAAATCATTAGTTCACCCGTGCAGCTCAGAGCAGCTTGTTGTTGAGATGTAGGAGAATTTCGCCTCTGGAGCAAGTGTGTGACTCATATAAATAAGAGGATTCTTCTTTAATCCCAGAATCAGGTTTTAATGAGATCTTTACTACAGCTATGCAGCCACTAACTATATAGCAACAGCAGCTGTTAACATAAATTATATGGTTGCTATTGTGCTATGGTACCACAAAAGTGGAGTATTATTTATTAATTGCAGAGTCTGCAATGATGCATAGAATGTTTTCCTTTTCTTTCTTCCTCTACATCTTCTTTTTTGATATATTTTAGATATATTTTCTACATTTATTTAGTGTATTTACATTTAACTTTACATTTCAATTTACTTTACATTTCAATTTAAAATAGCTGTTTCCTATTTGAATATATTTTAAAATGTAACTTATTCCTGTAATGGCAAAGTTATTTTTCAGAAGCCATTACTCCAGTCTTCATTGTCACATGATTCCTCAGAAATTATTCTAATATGTTCATTTGGTGCTCAATAATTTTTTTTTTTTATAATTGTCAATGTTGAAAACTGTTATGCTGCTTAATGTTTTTGTGGAAACAATGATACTTTTTTCAGGATTCTTTGATGAATAGAAGGTTCAAAACAACAGCATTTATTTGAAATAAAAATCTTTTGTAACATTATAAATGTCTTTATTTCACTTTCAATCAATTTAATGTATCCTTGCTGAATTAAAAAAAAAAAAAGAATCTTAATGACTCTTAAATATAGGTGACCCTAAACATTTGAGTGGTAGTATAAATGTAAATATTTTCTAATGTAAATAAATTAGTATTAGCATATGTACAGTTTATATACTGTATAATGCCGATACTAATGTATATATGTTATAAATTACATTTACATGTTGATCAGATGGTTTATTCTAGCCTTTGTGGGAGAAACTGCTAGAATAAGCTTCAAAGTGGATCATAGTTTAAAGGGGTCATATGATGCGATTTCAATTTTTCCTTTCTCTTTGGAGTGTTACAAGCTCTTGGTGCATAAAGAAGATCTGTAAAGTTGCAAAGACTAAAGTCTCAAATCCAAAGATATTCTTTATAAAAGTTAAGAGTTAACCACGCCTACCTAAAACGGCTCGTTCTAACACGCCCCCACATATCTACCTCACTATGTGGGAAGATATGCATAACGCCGCCCAAATGTTCACGCAAAGAAAGAAGGCGTAACTTTTATTCTCACTGTAGTATTGTTGCCGCTGCCGCCATGTCGTGAAGACGCTGTGTGCTTCGTTGTGAAAGCGAAACTACTTTGTTTGGCCTTCCAAAAGAGGACGATATCCGCTTCGTCATGCCTAGAGCTGATCTGTGCTGGTCGCTGAGGGAATACATCAGCTTAGTGCTGTGGATCGCCGGATCGGCTTTCACCGTGGACGAAGCGGAGTCCAGCTTGTGGTTGCCGCTCCTTCGTCGGATCCGCCGGCCGTGCCATTCTCAGAGGTATTCGGCCAATCACAATGCACTGGATAGCTGGCCAATCACAGCACACCTCGCTTTTCAGACCGATGAGCTTTGTAAAAATCGATGCGTTTCAAAAAGGCGGGGCATAGAGGAGAAACAATAATGTACAGTATGTGGAAAATAATGTGTTTTTTTTTTTTTACTTTAAACCGCATAAACACATTTCATTACACCAAATACACCAAATAATGTTATTTTTAGCAGCATCATATGACCCCTTTAAGTCAAAAGTCAGGCTCCATGACACGAGACACCAGGTGAGTGTGAATATGTGTCAGTGTAAAGAGCACTGAAAGAACTTGACATGCCTGATGGAAATGACATCTCAGGCAGGCTGGATAATAATGTGTTCCTGTCTCTCTATCAGTAATTAAATGTACCTTTCTCACAGTTCCTCCATGACCAGCTCTGCACTGAGCTGTGCTGCTTTGGGAACCAACTCCAAATTACTCCTCAGTGTAGATACATGGGCTTAACTAGCACAAGGGAGTCCACCAGTGACTGTACAGTATGTATGTGTGCATTTTCTCTCTTTCTTTCTTACATAAAGCTCTTAATGAGCCTGAGATGAGATGTGTGTCCAATTTAACCCACACCCCTCCCCTTTTCTGAGTAACTCCCCTGTTGACTGTGATGAAGACACTGTAGGAAATGATGACAGAGAGAGAGAAGCTTCACATAGTACTATGAATATAGGTGGTGAAGAGGTACGAATGATACAGATCAATTCTGACAATGTCAACTAAAGGAATCACCTTTAAACTTCACAGCAATATACATATATATATATATTTTATGTGTGTGTGTGTGTGTGTGGTGAGCATTATACCTTTTCTAAATGTCTAGAAGTTCAGGTGTCCAGATAAAGCAAGAAAACAAAAACAGCTTAGAGGAACAAAAGAAAGTTTTATTACAATAGTAATATAGTTTTATTTATAATATTGTAATATTATTGGAAAATTGTTGCTAGGTCAGTTGTTTTTTTTTATGTTGCGGTGGACTATTTTTCATAACAGGACTTTTAAGATAATTTACAGGACAATATTTTTGACTATTTTTCATGTCTATGTATTTACTTATTTGATAGTTGTTTTGGGTTGATTTGATAGATAAAATGATGAAAGATAAAGTGTTTGAATCTGGCTTGCAACATTTCCCAGTCCTTTCTCCCTTGTTTTCTACTCCCCATTAAACCTTGAGATGCCTATTTATTTTGTTAGCTGCTTTTAGCATTGATTTTTCCCCTGCTGTCATATGACCCGGAACAGATCTGTGACCCATTCTTGGCTCATGACCCACCAGTTGAGAACCACTGGGCTGGAGAGAGAACTGACCCCACTGTGTCCCACCTTCAAGTCAGACAAACCCAGCAATACATTCCAGTCTAGACCCAGAAACCACCTGCCAAAGCAGACAATCTGAATTTTGTGGTGGAAAAAAAGAAGAAAGTGTGGCGTGATGTAGTGGTAGTGGAATGAGTAGTGGAATGAGGATGTATTTGCCTGTGGGGGAAAAAAAAGACTGAAAGTAGGCTGGTAACAGATGTGTAGGGCAGTAAAAGTGTAATTGAAATGCCAGCAGCAATGGTCTTATCTACACGTTCCAGCAGCTACCTCGCATCTGAACATCAGTTAAATGTCATTTTAGCCCTGGCTGATTCAGGACGACCACAATCCCCCATCTTCTGTGACTGCAGCTGCTGATGGGAGGGGAACTGTTGACTTCTACACCTGGGCTTAATTGGGAATTTGATATGGTTTATCACATGGAGTCATTTACAGTTTGGACATATCATTATTAGCATTGTCTGTACTGTTTATACACTTCATATTTCATAAACTTCATTCTCTCATGATATTAGAAAAAGGGTTCAAATACAAATCCACCTGCCCTCAAATTGCCCCAGTCATTCTGCAGCGACCCCAGGTCTAGACTCACGACAGGTGGGTAAGAGGAGGGACATGACAGAACCACTAGCTGTAGGTAATGAGCCTTGAACCAGGCTGCATCGCCAATCGTATGCCTCTGCTACACAGTAAAAGTATGTATAATGTCTATAAAATATGTACCAGTACCAGTGGGGTTATTAGTTATTATCATAATTATGCTTTAATTGTTGATGGTAAAATGTATATTGTTCACAACTACATTTCCTATCATTCTCAGTGGCTGCATGAGAATTGCATTTTTGCAGGGTTTTTTTTTTTGCATCAGTTCTCAATGTTTTCTTGACTTTGAAAAAGAAAGAAAGAAACCTGAAATTGCTCAATTTATGCTAAACAAAAAATCTTTACCACATTACATTGTGCCTTTGTTGTGTACTGGTTATACTTGCATGGTGCCATTAGCAATTAGCATGATCTTAATTACTTAATTTGTAGGTTTGTGCATTAAATATCTGCTGTCATAGCTTTGGTCTTTCATTCCTAGCCATTGTCTATGCCTAAAGAAGTCACAAAATCTTCCTCTCATAGTGCAAGGGGTTAATGGGTAATTTTAGGCCAAACACCCACTGAAAATTTTATCTAGTAATCTTTAGAATCCTAATTTTCTAACACACTATTCTTTGGGACATGCTTGCCTCTATATCAGTATACAGTATGGATTGTATACAAATTGGAATGTAGCCCAGGTTTTCTCGAGGTCTCGGTGCAGTGTGACATGTGACGTGACCACCAAACGCTGCATTTTTTTCACCTCGAAATAACCAGACCTTCACTTCCTGCAGTGTTGTTTCTTTTGCAAATACAGTAGCAGACAGTGTTTTGTTATTTGTGCAGTTCCATATGTTAGAGGAAATGAAGAGAAACTCTCACATCCTTCTACAGTTTTGTCTCTATTGTCTTGCTTGTAAGTTCACACAATCTTCGCATTACATAGTCAGCGAGATCCTACAAGATTCTTTTAACACATTTGGTGTCTCATACAGCACTTCCCATTTGCACTGCTAATTTTGAAACTTACTGTGAGGTTCTGTGAAGAGCAGCCCGATTGAGAATTTCAGATCTTTGCTGAAAGTAGAGCTGTTAGTTTTAATGGTTCATAAAGTGTTTATTTTGTTTGTATATAGACTTGATCAGTGTCTAGTAGCTGTGAGGGCGGAGTCGGCGTGGGGGAAAACAGTCCTTATCCCCCTCATTGGAAAAGCATGGTGTTGACTCAGAATGGCCTACATAAAATTATTTCTGCTGCTCGACAGAGCAACATACGCATAAAAACTTAGCCGTATTGGGTCGGACTGTCTGTACGGTATCTGTGACTGGACAAAAGACCCAACGGAATGGCCAGAGGTGTCGTTTCCCGACATTTTTTGTTACCTAATTGAGTAAGAGACAGCTTAGGCTACAAGCCTATACGAGATGGCTTGTGAAAGTAAACATTTGTTGTTTTGTTTTGCTTAATTTTAATAAAGTGATAAAGACTTGAGTAAAA
>NW_015644118.1:51586-84825 GCF_001515625.1 Sinocyclocheilus rhinocerous
TATAAAATACCAAAAAACATGGTTATTGGTTACTATAGTTAAACCATGGTAAAAACAACATCTAACCATAGTTTAACCATGGTATTTGTAGTAAAACTGTGGTTAATAGGCTGCAATTTGTAATAAAAACACCAAAAAAAAACATGGTTAGCCTACTATACTTTTACTATAGTAATACCATTGCTAATTTTCGTAAGGGATTGTGTATAATAATATGAAATAAATGTTTTAATAGATTATGACAGCACAAAATATCAGGGAGTGAGATTTATTTGATTGCGATGCGAAGGAGGGTTACTGTAAGCCCCATCAGAACTGGGTTGCGGTGCAGGGGGACGGGACTAACGACAGATCATTGCAGTGTATCAGTCATATACATCGTCAGATCAGGGTTTTTTTTACTTATTAGAGGTACAGAACGCCACACAGCAACTTTTCGGCATTGCACCAAGCAAAAATCAATCGAAATCATCACAAAAATTAAAGATCAAGCGCCTAACAAGGTCTCCGTGCGTTAATTCGAATGGTTTGGTTTCCCCCTCGGCATAAATGGTTATGACGTTTTTGTGGGCGTTCCCAGCAATGCCGAACAAGTCAATTATGCATGGTATTGATTACATGTGTAGCACTACAAATTGTTGCATCTGCCAACAAAAAATGATCAGAAACTGCGTTATACTCAGTACCATCAAGTTGAAGTTCAAAGTTTTATTTATCAAATTCATAACACAGTGTATAGTGTTTGCAGACAATTTAATGAGCTATACTGTAAATGTCAGACTGCTGCTGCTTTTAATACTAAAGTAACTACCATCATTCTGGCTTCTCTGGGGCATTCATGATTCAGCAGAATGGGCTGGATCAGATCCCCTCACCAGAGAACAAGATGGATTTGGAAAAAGAAGAAGAAGAAAAAAAGAACGAGAATGTAATTAATATAATCAAAAGTTGTGTTTTGGATCATTTGCATTGTCAACTCAATGAGACTCCATTTCGTTATTTGCTGTAGCCACTATTTATTTATTTTTTATTTCTATAAACATTTATTTAATAATTAAACAATTATTTACACATTTATTTATTGTTCCTATTGCAATCTCATTGATTTCAGATTTACCTGCCCAAACATAACATACAAAAAAAGTTTTGTTTTGCAGTTTGTTTGCAAACTCTAATTTTTTTTTTGTTTTCTTCACTGCTAGTGTTCATTTTCAAATATAATAAAATAGCCTTGGTTCCATCTGACTAAAAATGTCTGTTTCTTCTTATTTAAGAGGGTGATTTTCAACATTGTGAACTTCAGCAAGACCAAGAGCCTGTACAGAGATGGGATGTCCCCCGTGGTGAAGTCGACCAGCCGGCCTAAATGGTATTCATACCCTCTGCAAATATCACATCTCCACCTACACACTGCTCGCCACTGCGCTTTCCACGCTTTAATTCCAAATAACAAATCCACGACTTATCTTCTATGTGTAGTTTGGGCCTCTTCCCATTTGTGTAATGCAGGCCCGAGCATGGGTTCCACACAAGCCCTGCAGGCACGTCGAATAAGACTTGACTTGTGCATACTGTCATCATATCTGACTGTCTTATCTCTCTGCCGCAAACAACAGGATTTTTTGTTACCACCTCTTCGAGTTTTCACACTGTTTTCACACTGCCAGTGTTCCTTAAAGAAAGCATTCAACGCTTTCTCATTTTCTCTTCCTTCTCCAAGTTGGCAATGGTGTGTTTGATGTTCCAGATGAGAGGTTGTGTTGCCGTCTCCATGGTGATGCCATCTGGGTAGAAAAAAAGGGACAGTGACAGGGCTGTAGATAGAGGAATTATTAGAAATGCCAGAGAAGGAAGTGAGCTTGGGGCTGGACAAACTCCTTTACAGCACGTCACACTGGCACCATTTTCCCTAAACATGTTTTTATATGTCTTTTAATCAGCTCGACTCTTTGTGCTCTGTCAGCTGTAGGAATGGTTTTATTAGAAACGCATCTGCCTTCATTGAGGAGGAGATGCGTGAAAGACAAATGCAGTTCCCTAGCTGTGTGTGTTTTTGGATGTCTTTTAAATGGCTACAAGTATTACATCAGTGTGAAGATGAGATCAAATCCTTCCTGCTCGGTGTGCATTCTGCTATTCTTCACATATGGCTTATTTGATCTCTTTGTCTATACTTAAGCCAAACTCGCGCTACAAATACATACAGTTTCTTATTTAGTGTCTTGTTGTTGTGTACTTTACCAATCACCGTCTAGTTGCGTCATTTACAAGATCATTCTTCTCTCCGATTATTTTTGATCCTGCAATTAGTTTTCTCACAAATTTGCTTCTAAATTCTTATTATTTTTTGATGTAACATATTAATGAAGGCTAAATCCAAATATGGTTTATACTGAAATGGTTTATACTGTAAATTCATAAAAAATAATAAAAGTTGGGGTGATGGTTGCTTAAAATCATTAGGTCATTTATTTTTTATTTTTTTATGTTTTTAAAAAAGTCTCTTATGCTTGCCAAGGCTGCATTAATTTGACGAAGCATACAGTAAAAACATTAATATTGTGAAGAATAAATAGAATAAAAGTTTTCATTTATTAAAAAAAGTCTTACTGAAACGTTTGAATGGTACTGTATATACACATACACACATATATTACAAACTAAAAAAGGCATTATTTGTCACTAGTAGATTTAGGTGAATCGTTTTCCCAACTTCCAGATTCTGGACATCATGTCAGCCAACAACATGGAGGATTTGTTTTGTGTTTTGCACAGATTCGCACACAGTGGGGAAAAGAGCTATAAGAGCTTTAATAGTTGGCTACACCCTGGGGCTGTTTTCACAAACTTGTTCCAGCAACAAGTTTCAGTCCTTTAGTGTGCGATTGACTTGTGTGCCAGTGTACCTTGAGCACTTCCCAAAAACTTTTGGAAAAGTTAAGTTTGCAAATCCCACATACCCGCACATGCACCGGTACACACACATCCACGCCTCCTATCAGTATCAATCAGAGTGGTGCATTACCATTCAAACACTCATCTACCAGGTTGAATTTGCATGGGCCATGCAGTCTGGGCAGGTGAGGCCTGTCAGAGGTAATAGCAGGGAACTGATGGATGCCGAAGTGTGCGTGCATCCATACGGGTGCGTGCGAGAGAGCCACTACACCACGTTATCCTGACGCACTGAACAGAGGTCATGTGACAGAGAGTACCCGCTCAACGGAAGCCTTGGCATCTGTCATGAGTCGATCAAGGGCATTCAGACAAATGGCAGGCATCTGCCAAGGGAGCCTGTCTTCCTCTTCCAAACCCTGGTCACGGCCTAATGGGACAAGACAATTAGATGGAGATGCTGCCGGAAAACAATGGACTGCAAAACATTTCACAGTCAAGTTGACGTCTCCTACGTGCCTGTGTTTAACATTTCTCTCAAGAGTGGGCCGGGTTATTCAGGAGTTTGTGGCTTGCTGTAGCTCAGTTTTTATTGGGTTACACCCCGCAAACCATTTTTAAGAAATGAATTGCGGTAAAACTGTGCAATTATGATAAAATAATAATAATAATTAGTTTGCCTTGATATTGTAATTGTTTCTTCAACTGTAGATACAATAGGAGAATACATATTTATATGTGTTTCATACTTTTTGCATAATTTGAAAAAAATTGCAAATGGAAATTACAGAATAAAAATATTAATAAAAATAGTATGCTCAGAAATAAAAATTACCTTAATTTTCACTTTTTTTTAGAGTGTCAGTTTTTAACATGCAACCTTTAATATTTTAACCTTCATATTACCAAAAGTAAAACCAAGTTTAATCTGTTAGTTTTAGTAAAAATCAACCCCATGGGACCTAAAATATCATTAATAATTATCATCCGCTGCAAAAATGAACATCATGAAGACAGGAGTAGACCTAAAGGAATGCAACAATCAACACTTGACATGACTGGTAATCATAGTCTCAGTCATTTATTTGATTAAGTATTTATTATTTTTCAATATAATATTATGATTATAATTGTGTAGCCCTAAATCACATTCAAGCTCAATTTGGGTTTAAAAGAAGAAACTTATTTAAATACAGGCATTGGTGAATGAACAAGACTAGCACATGTCCCAGGCTAAACTCGAACCCAGGATGCCACAAGCACAAAAACTTCTCAATATATCCTATGTGTCACAGCTCCAACCATCAGTCTTATTTCTATTCTTTGTGACAGTCCTTGAACAGTAATTTATTGTAACACAAACTCAGCCTTCCATTCTCAAAAAATTAACCTTTTTTGCTAACTGGAAACTTTCTAACATTTTCGTAGCAGGGAGGAGGCAGATTGACTTTAGACGACATTTCTTTTATTTCCACCGACATCAAAGTCATTGTCTGAATCATGCAGGGTTTTTTATACCAATCTGGAGCTCAAAGGGCCGCCGTTTGTGTCGGTCTGCGGCATGTGGTGTGAAAATAAGCCTGTAGCATTTAGAGACTCTGAATACCCAGCCGAAAGCGACGGAGAACCTCTGTGTACAAATGCCACGGTGATAGCCATCAGATGGCGGGATCAGGGTGAGCTGATCATACCGCACGCTGGCCGCCGCCGCTACGGTGCAGACTTGGGCATTAGGACTTCAATAAGGCAATGAAAGACCACGTAATTCTCACACAAATGCAAGACGATCCTCTCCGTTTCACATCCAATTATAGAGGTGTGAAAACAACATGCTGCGACACAAAGGGAGGTCTTACACACACTTTTGCATGGAGGTGCACATGCTCCTTACTCACGACACACACAAGCACACACGTGATAATGGCTATATGTGGCATTTAATAGATTGTGTGTGAAACCAAAGTAAAGGCGAAGGTTTATGTGATCATGTAGCACTCTGTTGTAAAATAATTTTTATGCTAGTTAGGTACTGATTTTAGTGCTGGTCAGTTTAGCTATGCATCAAAAAGTACCTGTTGAAATTTCTTAACCAAGGGCATGTATCTGGTTAAGCTACTTAAAGGAATAGTTCGCCCAGAAAAGAAAATGTACTAACCCTTGTGCCATCCAAGATGTAGATGATTTTGTTTCTTCAATTCTAGATTCAGAATTCAGAAATTTAGCATTACATCTCTTGCTCACCAATGGATCCTTTGCAGTGAATGGGTGCCATCAGAATGAGAGTCCAAACAGCTGATAAAAACATCACAATAATCCACAAGTAATCCACACGACTCCAGTCTATTAATTAACTTCTTGTGATGTGAAAAGCTGTGTTTATGTAAGAACAAATCCATCATTAAGACATTTTAACTTTAAAGGGGTCATATGATGTTGCTAAAAAGAACATTATTTTGTGCATTTGGTGTAATGAAATGTGTTTATGCGGTTTAAGGTTAAAAAAAAACATTATTTTCCACATACTGTACATTATTGTTTCTCCTCTATGCCCCGCCTTTCTGAAATTTAAATTGCATCATATGACCCCTTTAAAGCATTACTTCTTGGCTAAAATACATAATAAGACTTTAAAGACGCCTTGGAATCTCCTTGTGGCTTTTAGTCCATGTCTGTGATCGTAACCTACTGTAGTAGTGTACTTTACTCCATGAGCATGACTAGGCCTGCTGAACTACGACCCCATCTTATTTTCTGCCTTTATATAGCACTCTCTCTTTTGTGTGTGTTGTACTCATTTTTAATGCAGTGGTTATACAGTATTTTATCACTCCATATACACATCAAGCATCCAAGCAGTTGCTAAAATGTGAGCTCTGTGTATGGACAGTGGGTGAGTGCTTATCTTTTTGCCAATATCATTGTCAATATTTTCCCTAGTTCATACAGCATCCTTGAAAAGTTTGTAATTGTGGGATTATAAGTCCTTATTAATTTTGTAATGACTTTGCATTAATAAGGGACAACACAAACTAAGAGGACAAATTTAATTGAATTAAAAATAAAATCAATTTTTAACACTTGAGCTAGAAACCATTTCTAAACTGTGTTCTGATTGGTCTATTGTGTACTATACTTACTTTATTACTTTATTTAGTTTCTCAGCCATCAATTGCTTGTGACGTAACTATAGTTTATTCTTTAGTTTCTTCAATGCTTTCATATATTCACTTATTAAAAAAGTAAATGGTGGCAGTACCCTTTCTAATATGTATGCTTTAGGTACTAATATATACTTTTAAAGTATTAATATGTACATTTAAGGTACTAATAAGTACCATTTAGAGTTAAATAAGGTACAAAGATGGTACCAAGGAGTGTAGTAGAAGCATAAACTAATGACTGTTGGCTATTTAAAAAAGAAAGAGGTTGATCCCATCAGTATGTCCCGCCCAAATATATGGTTTCAACCAAATATGTGAGTATTCTTCTGTGATTCATAGTTGCTCAGGGGCAATTTCAGAAGACATTTGAAATTTGCAGACAAATAGTTTCATCTCAATGTTTTGAGCTTTAAAAACCCCAAAGCAGCCATCTTTCATTTCTCTTGAGCATTTGGCTTGTATTGTTGTTGCCCATGAATTTCTCTTTCACATTCTCCTTTTTGTTCATTTTCCACCATGACAGCAAAGTAGAACAGCTCAAAAACTGCTAATCTCTCTTTGACAAGTAGATATGAAATAAAGCAAAGAGCAGCTTTAACTGTCTGATCCAACCCTGTATGCAGCATTGGATAAAGTCAAGAAAAAAAGATTGAGCGTGGGAGAGAGAGAGAGTGAGAAAAGGAGAGAGAGACAGTTAAAAAAAGAAGAAGAAGAGAACAGATTGCCATTGCTGCCTTTATCTGTAGAAAAAGTCACTTTTAACCTGAAAGTTGAAACCTTTATCTCTATCTGCAGAGGCCGTTCTTCCTCAAGGCTGGCTGATGCTGGAGCCCTGTGTGTGTGTGTGTGTGTGCGTGTGTGTGTGCTTGCCGCCTTGGGCTCATCTGTTCTTGGCCTCCATGATAGACAGAGAGGCATCATATTAGAAATTGGATGCGTGCATGTTTGTTTCTGGATATATGCGTGTGTTTATGCGCCTACAGTCCAGCAACAGGTGCAGTAATTATCGGGGTGAGGGAAGTTCCAGAAGCAGGTTATAACAGCTGACAAGCAACATCTTACAGCAGAAGATCTGACAGCACTGGAGCTACACCGCACAAGACAGCACGCAATCATTTCAGACAGTCCGTCTTTGTTCTTCGTCTTGACCTCCTGTCTGTCTGTTCTGAAAGAACACGAGGCATGGCTTGCTGCAGTTGCATGAAGATCATGAGTCTCATATTCTCAGATCATGAGAATATGAAGTAGCCAAGTCTTGTGTAGCTACACATTTATTCTGGACCACACTATAGCATATTCAGGCCAAGAGCCACCCACTTGAACAGGAAATGGTCAATGAGCAACCATGAACTTTATAATTTGTAGCGTAAATATATTTTTAAGTTATGTAAAATATGTAAGAGTAAGACAATACTTGTCACTGGCATTAGCAGTCATTTTCCATAGAGTCCGTGTTTAGCTTCATGTGATCTAGTCTTCAGCACAACAGTAACCACAAAAACTTCAGCATTACAGAAACTCTTTAAAAAAACTATCCAGTCCTGTGCAAAGCATGCTGGGAACTAGAAATCTACTGGCCATTTCCCAAAGTTAACAAGAGAATTTTATTAAGTTACTACAACTTATTTTTTTAAGAAAGTGAATTAATGCAAAAATTTAAGTTTACATTACACACAATATTAAGTTAATGTAATGATTAACATTATTATGTCAACAGAACTCATCAAAATAATTTTGGCAACTTAAAAGGTTTAATTAAATTATTAAATTAGAATTTTTAACTTTCAACCAATGCTTTTATTTTAGTTATGGTAACAGGAGCATTGAATTATTTTTTGGAGTGGTAGGAATGTATGCAATTTTGGATGCAGCCATGGTAAAAGAGTTCCAATAATTCCCACAGTCATGGTAAAATTGAAATATCAGGTCTTCCAAAGTTGTAGAAATTTGTAAAAAATTTTCTAGTTATGTTGTTATAAAATATTTAATCTGTTAGAAATTGCTATTGTGTAGAGTAAAACTTGCTTGCACTCCCAATTTGTGATGGAATCCTTGGTCAAATTCACAAATCAATCTGAATGATGCATTACTAAATTAGATTTTTTTTTTAAAAAAGGATCTGAATCAAAATAATTGGATGTTCATTGTTCAAAATGAGTAGGATAATATAAAATATAGGTGTGTTTGTGTCTCAAACCAGTTCGTCTTCATTCACTCCAAACATTTTTTTTTTTTAATTTTCTGTTCAATTTTGAACTGCTTCATTCAAACAAACTGTTGGAAAGACCTGTGTTGTGGAAATATATATTTTTCTCAACACTGAAGGGAACTGTATTCCATATGCATTTTTAAGCAAAGAACAAGATATGATTTTTTTTTACTTTTCAAACTCCCAATATATATTATAGGCTACTTTCAGACTGCACACTCTTAGCAGAATCGCCTGCACCCGCCTACAACTCAGAAATTTCGTCCCACGTCACAACAAATTTAATCGGGTCTCATGGGAATTCTGCGGGAATGCAGATCTATAGAGTAAACAAATCTTTTAAACATATTCTGTGCCGTGAACCCAACTTTTGGCAAATCCAGCAATCTTTAAACACAACTTTGTTTCTTTGGATAAACCTGTGTACCCTGACTCATGGCTGAGCCTGTAGTTAGCCTAATGGGGTTTTTGGACTATATAGGTATCACTCTCTTACGCTGTGGTCTATGTGGTTGTGTTTTAGCAGGCTGGCAGCAGTGAGGAGGACTGATGCATTGGGCTTATTGCTTTTAAGTGGGAGGATGAAGTGGTTGTGAGCTCTTCACAGGACTGAGAGCTGTTTAGTATTCAGCAAGAGAGAGAGTAAGAGAGACCTTTGACTGCTGATCCTCCTGACACATTAGATCCATTCTATGGCCATATTGAGATTCTGGGTGCTTATTGTAGGATAGACTGTACCTCTTTTTCTTCTGCATCATTGGTTCTCTCAGCTCTCTCTCTTCTCACAAGTGATTCTGTTGCTTGTATCTTTTAAAGGGAGTCTGTCAGCCAAACCTATGTATTTCTTCTTAAGGGAGTTTTGTTAGTAAAGTTAAAGGAAACTATAAAGCAGATATTGATGTTTATATAACCCTGTTAGGAGTGTCACAATACAATAATTTCAGTGGTTGAAACCAGAGACATTTTACAATTCTCAATACCAATTTTGATAGAAGAAAAACTAAAAGTTGAATATCATAGCAAACATAACGGTAGCTTTTTTGAATTATTTCCCAAGTACTGATTAAGTAATTAAATAAGTTTTTCAAATACTTATTCAAGTAAACAGTCTGTAATAAAAAAAAAATGAACAAAGAAACAAATTACAAGCAAAGGTACACAAATCAAAAAGACACAAATCAAGTAGTTTTTCTTGCAAGTAAACAGAAATTGGGAAAAAAAAGAAAATCAGTGTAGAAGTCAAATCTTTTTTTCTCACCATTATTCAGTACTTGTTTCCCCATACTTTCCTCAACAGCCCTACATCCTTTTGTTGTCTTAAATGTGGTTAACCTGTTGTTCTTAACCTCTGAACGTATTTTAGAACTGCTCAATGGCGGTCCTGAGACCATATATAATACCCTAACATGGAAAGGAAGCTTTAGCTCACTGGGTTCATGTTTTGTGTTTTTAGCACATATACTACACTACATTCTGGCAACATCTTTCTATTGACAGCCATTCAAACGTATTTGTGTATTCTGATGATATACATTTTCTTCTATGCCAATATTCTTCGCAATTGTGAATGCTTTCCAAGTTATTATAGAATGATTTGAGTTTAGCCACTTCTAGCATGTTTTTAGCCTACACTGAAGTGAGTTTAGTTCTGAATAATATGCAGATTGTGTCATCTCTGCAGAAGTGCCTCTTTGTATCTTCCCTCTCTCTTATTTTCTCATCTCTTTATATGGAAAGCTTTTTCCCCCCTTCATTCACACACCAAGGTGACAACCTTCTCAACTCCGAAAAGGGGAGCTGGTGCCCCCCTCCAATTCCCACCCCCCAACCGTGTGGGCTTATTTGTTAGCCTGATAGAGCGGAGAATTAGCAAGCAGCTTCTTTCTGCCGGCATAAACGGCAAGCGCAGCGAGTGGAGTGTCACTGAGCTTCTGGCGTTCTGGGTTCTGTGAATATGGAGAGCTCTGTGGCACTCTCAGCAGATGCTGCTGGGAACTCCCAGCATGCAGTGGAGGCAGAGAAGAGCGGATGCCATTCGTACCGAAAAACAAGAAACTTTTGCAGCGATCAGACCTGCGCTGGATGTCGTTTCAAAGAACAGTGAAGGATTGTAGCTGTGATTGCAACAGAGCTTTTCATCTCCTGGCACAAAGCTACAGAGCTGTCACTTGTGAATTAATGTGAATTCAAATGCTTGCAGGAGAACTGCAAGGCAAAGTGATAGTTTTTCATAGGGGGGAGTGGGGTAAGATGTGTCACAGCCTTAATCTAGCAAACTGTGTTTAATGTATGTCACATGACTTTATATTTAGAAAGGGCCCATCATGTACAGCTACCTGTGATTGAGAGATGCACATGAAAAAAGTGATAAACTTTATTTGTGACCCTGGACCACAAAACCAGTCATAAGGATCAATTTCTCGGAATTGAGATTTATACATAATCTGAAAGCTGAATAAATAAGATTTCCATTGATGTATGGTTTGTTAGGATAGGGCAATATTTGGCTGAGATACAACTATTTGAAAAGCTGGAATCTGAGGATGCAAAAAATCAAAATACTGAGAAAATCGCCTTAAAATTGTCCAAATGGAGTTCTTAGCAATGCATATTACTAATAAAAAATTAAGTTTTGATATATTTATGGTAGGAAATTTACAAAATATCTTCCAGCCCTGATATAAGTCCTGGATAAAATTATTTTTCTATTTTAATATATTTTTAAATGTAATTTATTCCTGTAATGGCAAAATTAAATTTTCAGCAGCCATGTTATTTGGTCTCTAGTGTCATACATCTGTCATAAATTCTTCATACATTATTCTAATATGCTGATTTGGTGTTTAAGAAACATTTCTTATTATTATTAGTGTTAAAAACAGTTGTGCTGCTTAATATTTTTGTAAAGGTCATGATACATTTTACAGGATTTTTTGATTAATAGAGAGTTTAAAAGAACAGCATTTATTTGAAATGGAAATCTATAAAATTATAATTGTCTTTACTGTCACTTGACTAATTTAATGCATCCTTGCTGAATAAAAGTATCAATTTCTTTTGAAAGGTAGTATATCATGGTTTCCACAAAAAATATTAAGCAGCAGTTTTTAACAATGATAATAGGAAATGTTTCTTGAGCACTTGATTCCAATGTAGTATTATAATCTAATATATATATATATATATATATATATATATAATTATATTGTTATTATTATTGTTGTTGTATTATTGCTTGCATTTTTATTTGAATATGGACTTTCTTCTAAAGATCTTCTAATAGCTTGTTTCTCCTTGCCTGGAGACTTCAGTTTAAAAAAAAATAGTGGCACAGTTTACCCCACTCTCACCTAGTGTATCGTGTAAAAAGACTGGCTGTCTACTAATGTATCACTGTAAAAAGCCATTCTTATTACCATAATAAGTAGCTCACCACCGTCCTTACGTATTTAAAGTATTTATGTATTTTAAAGAGATACTTTCAATGGTGTCTCTCTCCTCTTACCAGCAGCAAAGACCTCTTCTATCACTCTTCAAAGAGAAAACTATTATTGAGAAAAATACTTTCAAAAATAGCACAGGGGTTAGTGGGAAATAACCTTGGCCAAGGGTATATTTTTATGAAAAAAAAGCATGGAATGAAAAGACGCACACACACACACACACACCGTATGGAAGTTTTCCACCAGCAGGACTGCTCCACCATGAGTCCGCCTGACAATTTTGCTTTTGTACTAAATCCTTCCTGTGAACGTCTGATGTAACAAAATAGTGAAATTGTATTTGGAGATGTCTCCGGATCCACCAGAGAGGCTGCTAGCTGTAATTGCCCTGTCAATCACTGGGCTCCTGCTGTTGAGTCTGATTGGTTAAGCTGTGGGTATAGGGGAAGCTCACCTTAGAGGAGAGGAAACTCTTTCCTCGCTCTCGTTCTTTCTCCATCTCTTTCATCCTCTTTCTCTGTGGACCCCATGGGCCTCTGGTCGCTCAGGGAGTCTTCGCTGCTTATGGGGCCTGAGTACTGTTGAAAGAAACAACATAAGGTGGCATGTGGGATGTAGGACAAATGTTTCTTCCCTGTTTTTTGGAGGATTTCTTTAACATTTCCCCATAACAAATAAATCGTCTCCAGAGTTAGTAGACCTCAAGGAGCTGATAAATATTTTGTACAATATATATATATTAGGGATGTGAATCGATTAAAATTTTCAATCTAATTAAGTACATAATGTGGTGATTAATTACTCTAATTAATCGCATATTAAACGCAAAATCAAATTTGGAAATTACCCACAAAAGGTAATTTAAAGCCATTATTGTGTTACATGAGAAAAGCATGAAGATATTACAAGATATTACAAAAAGTATCTTTAGAAAGAAATCTTTCTTTTTTCATTTTCTTTTTTTCATTTTTGGGTGAACTATCCCTTTAATTAGTGTATTAATGTGGATTTTTTTCCCCCCAGATTTTTTATGAAGATGTAAATATGAAATTATTAAGAAACTAAAACTGCCAGTAGTCACTGCGTCATTCATTCATTCATTCATTTGATTCGTTCAAACGGCTGATTCATTCAGGAATGAAGTAAATGGCTCTCTTTATGAATGGACCATTCACTGGTTCACCCGATTCATTCATAACATGGATTCATTCAGAAATTGAGTGTTGCTTGGAGACGCACAGCAGTTCAGCTCTGGCTTTAATAGGTAATATTTGCATTGGCAAAAGTGAGCAAAAACTGACAATATTGTGTCTAAAATATATAACAATATTAAGTTCTTATTTTTTGAACTGTTGTATGAAATGAGTATCACATTTGCACTCGTGCTGTTTGGGACACAAACAGCACTCATGTAATATTGCACTTGTTGCTCATGTGATAATGCTTAAAGGGGTCATATGATGCTATTTTAAAGATCATTATTTTGTGTGTTTGGTGTAACAGAATATGTTGACATGCTTTAATGTTCAAAAAACACATTATTTTTCAAATACCGTACATTATTGTAGGTCCTCTATGCCCCGCCTCTCTCAAACGCTTAGTTTTCTACAAAGCCCCCTCCTTTGACAAGCGCAGTCCGCTCTGATTGGCCAGCTGACCCAGTGCATTGTGATTGGCCAAACACCGCAAGCACTCATCGGAAATGTAACACCCCTTACCATAATCGCGAGCGTCAGCTCTCAAAGTAAATATCAAGATATTAATAATGTCGTTAGTTTTACCATCAGTTCAAGCCCGAAAGGACAACAGAGTCGCGTGACAGACACAGTGATGAAGCTGGTATGTGTGCAGTACACAAGCCACGGTTAAGACAGCTGAAATCTGTCTTTCGCACTGACATGGCTGCATCAACACTACTGCTGTTCCTGAAACCACGCCTTCTTTCTTTGCGTGCACATTTGGGCGGCATTATGCTAATATTTCCTCATAGTAACGTAGATATGTGGGGGCGTGTTAGAACGAGCCATTTTAGGTAGGCGTGGTTCTTCTTTATGCACCAAGAGCTTGTAACACTCCAAAGAGAAAGGAAAACTTGAAATCGCATCATATGACCCCTTTAACTATATATGATAAAAATATGAGACAAAATGTCATACACAGGCATTTTTGTCCCAATATCTTGAATTCTAGGGGCATATAACTGCATTTATAGGCTACTTCACACAGTGAGTTGTTGTCCTGCATCATGTTCGTAACCAATCAGTAGGCGTGTTCGATCATCTAAGTACAACAAGAGCGATTCGGAGCATACAGAGTCATATGCTCTCTATAGCTCTCACGGGTCTTTGATGTCAAACACTGATCGGTCTGTGCAGCATTCAGATATAAATATTTATTTATATTTGAAATTTATATATTCATTCAAATTGTTATGCTGATAATATATTTCGTAATGAAAACAATTTTTAAAAGTTCATTCCACTAATGGACTTTTGGCCCTCATTGTACATCATACACACACACACACACACACACACACCAAAAACAGACAGTCCCTCTGCCTTGTACGAGAGCTCACAATGAGTGATAGAACGACAGTGTGGGGTTTGTTGAGTTTCTTTTTTATATTTGCCATCAGACTGAAAAGCGATTTTGTTTTGTGTCCCCATTCTGTCCCTTCCAAGAAGCTCTGACGCTGGATTTCTGTGTTGGTGTGGTTTATGGCTCAAAGTTTTGAGGGTCGCTCCAAACATCTGACACAGTGAATGCCAATGTGAGATGGAAGAGCTTGGCACAGAAACTATGATGGAAGTAATTTCGTAATGGCTTGCATTGCTCTTTGATTATTGTGGCCAAGAGGGGGTCCGCGTCTAAATGGGAATGCATTTGTGCTGCAGTGCAGTGCATTAGACTGATTAATCGTATTTTTTTCCATTGCTTAGCACTTAGGTTTTTGAAAAGTATGAGTAAGTCTTGATGAAGGAAAAATTGGTAATATTTCTGCTTTGTTATATGATCATGAGTGGTCTAAGGTCTTGAATCTAAGAGAACTGTTTTTTAAAGAGAATCCCCCCCCCCTGTAAAGATACACAGTCTTCTATGCAGCATCAGGAAGTAGTAGAACTTCCTCACTCAAACAGGAAAGCTCAGAGAAACCTTTTGCTCTGATTCTCTCAGGTCTCCAGCATCTTCAAACTGATGTGGCTGCCCATCCCCTCGCACAATTATCCGTGTGGCATGCTTTTAATAATTGCCCTTTTAATTGTCGACAAATGAAGAGTGATGTAAAATAGCTAATAGCTTGTTCTAATTAATAGGGGAATTGAAGGCTTGTTAATTAAGGGCATACAGGTCAAGGACTGGCTCGGCTAATTTGAGCAATAAAACCGAGCCTAAGGATTCGTTTCCAAACAAATCGAGCCCCTGATTCTGTCTGGTCTAAACTCCTCCTAAACTGAATCAGTGTCACACATGGATACAAGAGCAGCTCTGTCCATCTTGCTGCTGTAAATAACTGGAGAGATCTCATACTTATACACTCATAAGCATCAGTGCCATAGCAAATGTACTTACTTTATTGTGGGCTTTTTAACTTGGGCCAGAGTCTATCTGTCTTTAATTCAGCAATATTTATAATTTTTTTTAAAACAAGGTTTTATTAAACAAACATTTTTTTTCTTTACCAACTTTGCTTTTCTCATAAAACATTTTAGTTTGTTTTAATTGTACGTTCAAATTTGAATTGCTCCTGTTCACTACTGTACCTTGGTTCAAATTTAAATATTACATTGAAATTTAAAAGGCTTCCTCAGTTAATTCTAAACGGTGTACAACCCTGCTAGCTACCACCCACATCACACACCACTCTAGTATGTAGTTTAAAGTCTAATTATTACACTTGCTATGGGAGCAAACACTTGTCATGCATTATTTGTCATTACTGTCTACATTTTATAGACACACACAAATTCAAACTCCAAATTCAAATTCCAAGCCACATACGCCAAGCTCTTGTTTTGCGGTTTTCTTTTAGCCTTGATGGAATAAACAAATAGTCCCTTAGATGCGCTCTTCTTGGAAACAGCCGTAAGCATGGAGCCTTTCACATCAGGTCCCCAGTGACCTGCATTTAAGGGCTGATATTTCAGTACTGCAGAGAGAAGCACATTTATTTAGCATCTCACATTTGGACACTTGACCAACACTCTGTGTGTGGAAATACACAAATATTTACACTGACGCTTTAAGGGCTATTAGCAAACTAACACCTCATTCTTTTGTTGCTGAATTTCCCCAGTCCCTGCCAAACATAACCAACATGTCTTTTCTCTGTTTCTGATGTTTGTGTTCCAGGATTAGATGCTTCCTTTCCCCCTGGCCCTTCCTGAATTTGTCTTCATGCTGCTTTGTAGAGTTTGGCTTTCCTAACATGAGCTGTAGAGGAATCAGACTGGGGCTTCTGCATGTAGCGTGATAAGACACGAAGGCCTAAGCCCTTATTCTGAGCAACAGAGCATCTGCTTTGCATTTGTGTGTGTGTGTTGGAGTTGGAATAGAGTAACTATAAAGTGAAAAGGGGAGTGTAAAGAATCTATTTGATGGAGTTCATTAGGTCTGGCTGAGATCTGAGGGGTGGTCTTGCACTCTGGGAGATTCTTTAGAGCCAGTACTTCTTTCAGAATGTAATTATGGAATTATATTTATTAGACGAAATAGCACCTCACTCCATTTTCACCCACCAGCTTCATCTAGCTGGATTCATTCTTATGTGTATTACAATCACCGAAAAAAAAGGAGCAAGTTGCTCTCCGATCAGAAATAATCTACACAGAAATGTTGTTCCAAGAGAGCTATTAGCATTCATGAGCTGAGCCAGTGAAGGAAGATTATAAGAGATATAATGGAAGGAAATGTAACAAACAGATGAATAGTCTTAGCGTAGCACACATACGAGACAAAGAGATCTTCTTTGGGTGAAACGGTCCCTTTCCCTCTCCTTAAATGACTTACCTGGACAGTTTTATGTTTGCCTAGAGGAGAATTAAAACAGATTCCATTCCCCCAGTTAAGCGTAGCGATTCGTGCCAGTGCTCTCCTGGTTGAAAAGCAGTCTAATCTAAATGCTTTTGTCAGGGGAGATTTTTGAGATTGCTGCCGCCCCTGCTACAAATTGGTTGTGTCATCTTATAATGAACTATTTGAGTGTTGCGTCTCTGCGGCCAACATTCTGATGATTACTGTATGCTGCTTTGACCATTAGCTCCAGCCGTGCCTGCCTCTTTACCTGCTTTATTCTTCCCTACCACTCCGATCTAATAAACCACAGGGGGTGAGCAATGAGAAGAGGCTTTGCGTCCAGGAATCGTGGGTATCGTCTTCTCAAGGTTGATTGGCGTGGAAGTTTGAGAGGCGTTGGAACGCTTGTGCTTGTGAAGTGACCTCTGACCCCGACTGGGGGATTGTGAGTATCGCAGCCTTTCCACAAAGCGCGGCTGTCCGAGATGGGGAAAAGCCGTGCGGAGAGTGGATAATTTCTCGGCAGAGACAGACAGAAGCATAGCGAATTAAAAAAAGCAAAGAAAGACTGCTATGTCAACAGGCTGAGTGGTGGGACACAGAGTAAAGCTGCGGCCTGTATCTGCAGAACGCAGACCCCTCCAAGCATTTCCGCACGCTTTTGTAGATGAATCCTAAAGAAATGCGACTCGCCCTTAATTGCATCCATCGGCTGATGCCCAATCCCTCCATTTTTCCTCTCTGCTCTCATCTCCTGCCTCTTCTCGGATCTCTTTTCCTCTCTCTTCCTCCTCTACATCAAGAGTAGCCCATGAATTCATTTGATCTGACTTCTGAAACTGGTGAATACAGTCTACTGTATATAGGAATGTAACAACTAATCAATGATAATTGATAATGCATTTCATGAGGATTTGACGCTTGACATGGAGAACCTCCCTGAACCTCCCTGTCTGTAAAAGCATGTTTGTTATGATTTTGACAGTTATATTCCTTAACATTTGAGTATTTTGATTTAGCCAGATTTCTTGTACTAACAGCAAGCAAGCATGTGTTTGCTGTCGTTTAACTTCAAATACATTATACAAACTGCATTGCATGTTCAAATGGAATGCAACATAATCATCTGAAACAAAACAGTATTTGTTGTTAAACGTGAAATTTTAGGTTTTAAATGAACCATAATTGAAATTTGAAATCACATACAGTATGTAACACAACTAACTTGCACATTTATCTTCTGTGACTGTGCCTTTTTCAGTCGAATGATGTTTACGGGTTTGTGTCTGAGCATATGATATGCGGTCATGCTCGGCTGCACATGTTTGAGAGAGAAATGCATTAAATGCAGTCTGAAGCTGAGCGGAACTGAGTATCTTAAAAATCTCCAGCCTGACTGAATTAATGCGGGCAACCAATCAAATTACACGGAATCAGAATGTCTGAAGAAGCAATGGCTGCCATCCAGTTCACATTATCTGTTCATTTTGTCTCTGTGCCTAATTCATCATGGAGAGCTGCTGACCAGGAGAATACATAAAGGCTGCATTCTAGTTTGCATGCTGTGCATCCTTGATAGCTTTCTAGGTTGGGAATATTGAGTCCCCAAATTTTCCTACATTGCAAATAGTCTGGGAAAGTGGCATGAACTGTGCAACTTTTTACTTATATTAATATTTCTGACAACAGTATTTCCTAAATTTGATCATTCAAAGCTTTAGCAAGATGCACTTTACCCCTGTGTTTTATGATTTTATACATTAGCAATTCAGAATGATTAGGAAATCAAGCCTAAAAACAAGCTAAACTAGTCCTTTAAAATAAATAATAATAATAATAATTTATTATAAAGCAAGCTAAACTAATGCAGATTTATTTATTTATTTATTTATGCTTTTATGGTAAATAATGTTTCTTATTATAATGTGCCAATCATATACAGAAAGCTGTATGTTTGGTGTCTTGCCTCACTCTTGTCTGTTTAAGATTAGGATTTTAAACAAAAATAATATGCTAAAGGTGTTGAACACTTTTACATACTTTTAGTATATATTAGATGCCAATCACTTTTCAGATTATGATGAAGCATAATGATATCTTAATATGATAGCCCAGATGAGTTTAATCAGATATGCATTATAATAGTTATGTAATTTGTCCATTTTGTGTAGTTGTGTCTGGACACAAAGGTGAAGGGAGCGTCCGGCAGTCGATGTGAGCCAACTGTCATGAACCGAAGGATGGATTATTATGAATGAAGAGAAATAGCTAATCTGAATATAGATTGGTCCCATCTGGTTTGGGTTGGCAACACTTGTCTGTAATTCGGTAAGCATCAGCACATCTGTGTGCTCTTAATTAAACAAAAGGCCTGTGTGTGAGAAAGAGACAGAAAGACAAAAAGAAAGAGACAGACTGAGAGATTGTCAATTCAAGAGCAGCAGGTGGGTCATATCTCTATCTATCTATCTATCTATCTATCTATCTATCTATCTAATCTATCTATCTATCTATCTATCTATCTATCGTGCTATCTATCTATCGTGCTATCGTTCTATCGTTCTATCATTCTGTCATTCTTTCATTCTATCTATTGTTCTATCGTTCTGTCTATCAAAAAATTTACTCTGGTAAATATCTGTGAGGTGTTGTTTCACACTGGACCCAGGGCTGATATGAGAGAGAAAGTAGCTGTCTAGCCCAAAACAAACATTATAAGCACAGCACATCCTCTGCCTCTCCACTGAATGAGTATTACTGTGGCTTGACCCTCCGTCGGTGGCTGGATCACAAAGCCAGCCCAAAGCTACAGACCCACTTAAACACATTACAGTACTGCACTTCTGTCTTTCACTACATTTCCCCTTGGAAATGAAAAAGGAGTGGGGGGGAAAACAATTCTTTTTGCTTTTTATTGCCGTCTCTTCGCCTTTTCCTGGTGAAAAATGTAGCTGTGATTGGGAGGGACAGAATGTGCGTTTTTTCTGGTTTTGAAATGATAAAACAATGGAAAAGAATGAAATAAGGCAGACTCAGTTTAGTTATACATTTTTTAAATGAAATGTGTGAAGCACAGCCATATATATAACCTTAGTCTGACCTAGTCTGAGTTCTTGTATATACTGTGTATGAGAACCATAAGAACAATTCCTGGTATTGGTATTAATGTTACTTGAATAAATACAATATTTACATTTCCAATAATCAATTTGCTCCTACAAGATTTTAGCGGCATTTGATTTTTCTGTTGGTCATAAACTTCATCCAAACTCTGAAAATGTTTTTCTCCCTATGTCTGATAGATGGGTTACTTTGAGTTTCAGTTGTTTTCACAGAGGCATATATAATTTTCCAGAATAAAATGTCAAAACCGATGATAGCAGTCAGTTCGGGAGAATGAGGAGGCTGTTTTTTGTGAACCTGTGTTTAAATAATTATATGGGTGTTTTGTAAGTAATTAAAGAGGCGGGAAAGATTGGTGACTCCCTCACAATACAGCCAAATTTTGCTCTGTTGAATCTTTGATAAAATTACTAGATGAAACGTTCTTGTAATCACACAGTCTGCTTTCAGGAAAACCAGCCTGTACACGCAACAAATAACACAATACCTAAAAGCCAGTGTTTCTTTTTATTTATTTATTTTTTTTAGAGGTCCTCTATTTGCTAAAAAAAACAAAAAATCTGAATGTCAATGCTGAATGTCTGATCTTGTTTGCGAGCTGATAATATTTCATTATATTGTGCGATATTTAGCGCTGGCTCTGAAATAGCTTCACCGTTTGCTCTGGCAAAAGGTAGAGAGCCACGCTGATTAAGATGGATTCACCAATCCAGCAAAGAGTATTAGACCAGGTTCAACACCTCCCAGAACCCCCCTCCTCATCTAAGCTGCGGTCACGTAGACACAGTTTCTGAAACTCTGAGATATTACTTTGAAAGTGTTAGGGCTGTGATTAGGGGTGAAAAAATTAAGGGGGAAAAAGGGTGGCATTTTTCCTCTATTTCTGTCGCTGCTTCATGCCGCCGTATGAACAGATAGCTCTGTGTGATGTCTTTGCTAGAGGACGCAGAGAGTGACTGGAGTCCATTAAAATGATCATTGGGCCATTGAGTGTGTGAGAAAGCACTCCATCAGAGGCCCACAGATTAACCCATTACAGTGGTGGCATGCGGGGCCCCTGGTAGGTGTGGGTATGTGCTGTGTGTGAGTGTGTATGAGCATCTCATGCTGCTTGCACCCTGGTTTCCTTAATGTCTTTCGTAATGATGTGTCTCTCACTGTATGTAGAAGCGCAGTAAGTTGCATATTCCAGTTATTGCACTTATATAATAATAAATGCACAAACACACACATTCAAATATGCTCATACGTAATGAAGTTAAGGGTATAAAAATGAATTGCACCTGTTGCATGCACTGTTTACACTCATATCCCGATCCTCTTTTTGTTCAGGTCTGTTTTTTCTTTTCAAATAAAGCGTAATTTATTATGAGCCTAATTTGCATTAAAAGAGGCATGTTTTACAAAACTTAATTTAAATATTATTGCAATGTGACTTTGTGTGTGTTTAGTGAATAAGATGCAGGTGTTTGTGTTTGGGTAGTTCTGTATGTTGTTTCATGGTTGGCATCATCTGAGGTCCTCTGAGGGGTTGGCATCATCTCTTCTCAGGTGTTCTGGATCCAGACTGAAGCTTGTGTAAATCTTAGTTACTACGGGATGTCAATCCCAGCAGAAACAGAGAAACAAATAGAGACATAATTAGTGTAGCTGCTGTTCCAACCAAGCAAAATTGATTTGTTTAACCCAAACTAAAGAATAATAATAATGTGCATTTGATCAGATATAACTGCAGTACAAGATTATGATATGCATTATTTGAATGCTTGGCCAAAGAGATGTGTCTTTAATCTAGATTTAAACAGAGAGAGTGTGTCTGAACCCCGAACATTATCAGGAAGGCTATTCCAAAGTTTGGGAGCCAAATGCGTAAAAGCTCTACCTCCTTTAGTGTGCTTTGCAATCCTTGGTACTACCAAAAGTCCAGAGTTTTTCGACCTTAGGGAGCGTGATGGATTGTAGCGTGGTAGAAGACTAGTTAGGTATGCAGGAGCTAACCCATTAAGGACCTTATATGTAAGTAATAATATTTTGTAACTGATACGGAACTTAATAGGTAGCCGGTGCAGAGACTGTAAAATTGGGGTAATATGATCATATTTTCTTGACCTGGTAAGGACTCTAGCCACTGCATTTTGGACTACCTGTAGCTTGTTTATTGAAGATGCAGGACAACCACCTAGCAGTGCATTACAATAGTCCAGTCTAGAGGTCATGAATGCATGAACTAGCTTTTCTGCATCAGAAACAGGTAACGTTTTGTAACTTGGCAATGTTTCTAAGATGGAAGAATGCTGTTTTTGTAACATGGGAAATATGATTTTCATATTTCATATTTTCAAGGGGCAACATGTATATTGAAAATAGCAGAGGACCTAGGACAGATCCTTGTGGCACTCCATATTTTACTGGTGATAATTGAGATGACTCCCCATTTAAATTAACAAAGTGGTAGCGATCAGACAGGTAGGATCTAAACCAGGGGTCGGCAACCCGTGGTTCCCGAGCCGCATGCGGCTCTTTCACCCCTCCGTGGTGGCTCCCTGTAGTATGGGCATAGAATATGCCGGAGACGTGTTCCCCGGACTTTTAATAAAACCTAAACTCTTCCCTTGCACTTTTTTTCGGGCAAGTGTGTTCACGCAGACGTTTTCAAGTGCCAGTGTGAATAAATCTAGATTTAAATTAAAAGAGACAAGATAGTCACATCGTTTTGGATACGTTTTATTCGTATCCAAAAATGTTGTGAACATGACGAAGTGCTCAACACTCTCCTGCAGTGTATGTTTCATTCATACTCGAAGCCGGAGGGCACTCTTGAGCAGAAAGTCCAAAACGGACTTATAGAAGTAGCAATAACTTTTGACGTGCAGGAAATCCAAAGGCATCCAGCGATCGCTGTAGCTAAGCTGAATAACAAGCATAAACCATAACTAATGAAACGTGAAGACAATAAACAATTGCGACAATATATGGTTTATGTGTGTTTTTCCAGGTAATAAATAAAGTATATGAATTATACAGTGCTAACTGACATAACATATATTACAGTACAGAAGCTATAAAATATATTTTTTCAGCCTCATTCTGTGATAAAAATGGAAAAAGTGTTTGTAGTATAAAACAATCATAATCAAAATTGTAATGAGGAAACTATCTATTAAAAATACTATAGAATATAAATTATTTGTTATTGTCCAGCAGTGTATTTTATTTCTTAGCCAGTTAAAAGACATAAGAAAAAGTTTTTTTTTGTCCATTAGACAAACATACATAAATATTATTATTATTATTATTATTACATTTGACATTTCTGTCCCCCTCACTTCTGAAATGATTGCTACGCCCCTGCCCAGTAACATAACTGAATATAAAACTTTAGCTATATGCTGTGTTATCTTCATTTTAGGGATCAGATTTTTGTGGCTCCACATGAAATTTATTCGGTGGGAAAGGGGCCAAAATGGCTCTTTTGATGTTGAAGGTTGCAGACCCCTGATCTAAACCATCTCAAAGCATGACCTTGAATACCTGTGTAGTTTTGTAATCAATCTATGAGTATGTCATGATCTATAGTGTCGAACGCAGCACTAAGATCAAGTAAAACTAGCAATGAGATGCAGCCTTGGTCTGACGCAAGAAGCAAGTCATTTGTAATTTTAACAAGTGCAGTTTCTGTGCTATGGTGGGGCCTGAAACCTGACTGAAATTCTTCATAGAGATAATTGTTTTGCAGGAAGGAGCACAATTGAGCAGACACAACATTTTCTAAAATTTTAGACATAAAAATTTTAACAAGTGCAGTTTCTGTGCTATGGTGGGGCCTGAAACCTGACTGAAATTCTTCATAGAGATCATTTTTTTGCAGGTAGGAGCGCAATTGTGCAGACACAACTTTTTCTAAAATTTTAGACATACATGGAAGATTTGAAATGGGTCTGTAATCTGCTAGTTCACTAGGATCTAGTTGTGGTTTCTTAATAAGAGGCTTAATAAACGCCAGCTTAAATGGTTTTGGGACGTGACCTAAAGACAACGATGAGTTACTAATATTGAGAAGCGGTTCTTCTGCTACAGGTAACAACTCTTTCAGTAATTTAGTGGGTACAGGATCTAACAGGCATGTTGTTGGTTTAGATGCAGTGATAAGCTTATTTAGCTCTTCCTGTCATGTAGTTGTAAAGCACTGCAGTTTATCTCTGAGTGCGATGAATGAAGCTGAAGTATTAGACGCTGTAGAATCTACATTTGTTATTGTATTTCTGATGTTATCTATTTTATCAGTGAAGAAATTCATAAAGTCATTACTTGTCTTTTATCGTTGTAAAAAACATATGTTATGGAGATGATGCCGTGAATGTATTCAATCTCTTGTTTTAAGTTTTGGAAAAATAATGTGCCTTTGGTAACAGACCCATAGTTGTCTTGTATGCACTGTTAAGTTGTGAGTCAGCTTCCGTTTTAGTCATTTAAAATGAGTATTTTCCATACAATTCAATAGTCTTTATTATATAAACAGATACTTCTGACTCTGATTGTATGACACGCATTAGAAGTTATTTTTAAACTGCAGATATATGCATCATTTCACATCATTTGATTCTATATTAATGCACCAAGTTTCTGTGTTGCTTGGTAACCACAAACTGCCTACAGTTAGTCTAATGAACTCTATTAGTTAGCAGAATTGTTTATTTCCACTAAGTAATATAGTAAATGTAGACAAAATATCCTCTTTGCATGAAAAACAGCTCTTTCCTGGAAGCTGAAAGTTTGCTGTTGACTCCAGTGTGCTTTTATAATATATCTATTATATTTTGTATATATTTACATGTAATGTAGTTACTGTATATAGATTTTGTGTGTGTATACACATACTGTTCAAAGTAAGAATTTTTTGAATTCAGTAAGAATTTTTTTCAAATTAATTATTTTGCTCAGCACATATGCATTAAGTTGACGAAGCAGCAGTGAAGACTTTTACATTCTAGCACATTTTTCCTGTTTCAAACTATTCGTAAAGCCGTGCTTCTGCATCTATTCATCAAAGAATCCTTTCTTTCAAAAACATTAAAAATCCTAGAGACTGTAACTGTAAATCACTCTTACTCATAGTCTATTGTGTCTTCTTGCTTTGGCAGCACACGGCCAAACCAGTTGATATAGTTTCTACAAATTTCACACAACATAGCCATAGAACAGCAGTTCAGGGACATTCCCATTGGAGCAACCTGGGGTTAATTGCACAGTGGTGTTGACTTACAGCCATTGAACCAGCAACCTTTGGCTACCAGCCCTGAGCCTTAGCCAATAAACCACCGCCTCTTAAGGTAGATTTTATTATGATAAAGTCCTCAAGGATATGCTGAATTTGTAATCCTTACTTCTAATGGGCACATGAGTCAGAGGAAGCTTCCTTTTGCTTTCGCAAACTCCGTTTACCTGTGTAGGGATTTCTTAATATGAACAGACACTGATATCAGCATTCACAAGGCAGTTGATATAGTTTCTACAAATTTCACACAACATAGCCATAGAACAGCAGTTCAGGGACATTCCCATTGGAGCAACCTGGGGTTAATTGCACAGTGGTGTTGACTTACAGCCATTGAACCAGCAACCTTTGGCTACCAGCCCTGAGCCTTAGCCAATAAACCACCGCCTCTTAAGGTAGATTTTATTATGATAAAGTCCTCAAGGATATGCTGAATTTGTAATCCTTACTTCTAATGGGCACATGAGTCAGAGGAAGCTTCCTTTTGCTTTCGCAAACTCCGTTTACCTGTAATCAACCATCCACACCGTGGAGGGCATTACACAGGCCATTTTTCTTTAGTTATTGGCCCTTGAGAGAGAGGGAAAAGGTAGGTCAGGATCAGTCTTTGGGAATTACTGTAATAGCAGCTCACATGAGCAGAGGAGAAGGAGAGGGTAAAGTTCACTGAGGAGACTCCTCCCATGTCCTCCCGGCTTGGTGAGGTGACAAATCTAATCCCCCCTTATATAGCATGAGTGTTGGATTAACATCTCTCCATCTGGATCTCTATCCTCTTGTGCTGAATGGATGAATGCATCTGTATGCATGGATATACAGTGGGTACGGAAAGTATTCAGACCCCCTTAAATTTTTCACTCTTTGTTATATTGCAGCCGTTTGCTAAAATCATTTGTTAATTTTTTTTCCTCATTAATGTACACACAGCACCCCATATTGACAGAAAAACACAGAATTGTTGACATCTTTGCAGATTTATTAAAAAAGAAAAACTGAAACATCACATGGTCCTAAGTATTCAGACCCCTTGCTCAGTATTTAGTAGAAGCACCCTTTTGATCTAATACAGCCATGAGACTTTTTGGGAAAGATGCAACAAGTTTTTCACACATGGATTTGGGGATCCTCTGCCATTCCTCCTTGCAAATCCTCTCCAGTTCTGTCAGGTTGGACGGTAAACGTTGGTGGACAGCCATTTTTAGGTCTCTCCAGAGATGCTCAACTGGGTTTAAGTCAGGGCTCTGGCTGGGCCATTCAAGAACAGTCACAGAGTTGTTGTGAAGCCACTCCTTCGTTATTTTAGCTGTGTGCTTAGGGTCATTGTCTTGTTGGAAGGTAAACCTTAGTTCCAGTCTGAGGTCCTGAGCACTCTGGAGAAGGTTTTCATCCAGGATATCCCTGTACTTGGCCGCATTCATCTTTCCCTCGATTGCAACCAGTCGTCCTGTCCCTGCAGCTGAAAAACACCCCCACAGCATGATGCTGCCACCACCATGCTTCACTGTTGGGACTGTATTGGACAGGTGCCTGGTTTTCTCCACACATACCGCTTAGAATTAAGGCCAAAAAGTTCTATCTTGGTCTCATCAGACCAGAGAATCTTATTTCTCACCATCTTGGAGTCCTTCAGGTGTTTTTTTAGCAAACTCCATGCGGGCTTTCATGTGTCTTGAACTGAGGAGAGGCTTCCGTCGGGCCACTCTGCCATAAAGCCCCGACTGGTGGAGGGCTGCAGTGATGGTTGACTTTCTACAACTTTCTCCCATCTCCCGACTGCATCTCTGGAGCTCAGCCACAGTGATCTTTGGGTTCTTCTTTACCTCTCTCACCAAGGCTCTTCTCCCCCGATAGCTCAGTTTGGCCGGACGGCCAGCTCTAGGAAGGGTTCTGGTCATCCCAAACGTCTTCCATTTAAGGATTATGGAGGCCACCGTGCTCTTAGGAACCTTAAGTGCAGCAGAAATTTTTCTGTAACCTTGGCCAGATCTGTGCCTTGCCACAATTCTGTCTCTGAGCTCTTCAGGCAATTCCTTTGACCTCATGATTCTCATTTGCTCTGACATGCACTGTGAGCTGTAAGGTCTTATATAGACAGGTGTGTGGCTTTCCTAATCAAGTCCAATCAGTATAATCAAACACAGCTGGACTCAAATGAAGGTGTAGAACCATCTCAAGGATGATCAGAACAAATGGACAGCACCTGAGTTAAATATATGAGTGTCACAGCAAAGGGTCTGAATACTTAAGACCATGTGATATTTCAGTTTTTCTTTTTGAATAAATCTGCAAAAATGTCAACAAATCTGTGTTTTTCTGTCAATATGGGGTGCTATGTGTACATTAATGAGGAAAAAAAATTAACTTAAATGATTTTAGCAAATGGCTGCAATATAACAAAAAGTGAAAAATTTAAGGGGGTCTGAATACTTTCCGTACCCACTGTATACAACGTACTTGTAAACAAACAAACGGAAATTTTTTACATTTATTTTATAATGCATATAATGTTAATTTTATATAACAAAGAGTGAAAAATTTAAGGGGGTCTGAATACTTTCCGTACCCACTGTATGTGTCATCACGGTGTGATAAAAAGCTTCAGACTTTTTAAATTGGTTCACAAACGCTCTGTGTCCTCTTGCTAATGTCTGTAATCAGATTCAGCTTCTCAGATCTGCACCTGATTAAAAAACCTGCAGTGTCCCCAAAAAGTGTTTGGACACTTTTGGGCATACTTAAAGTCTTGCCTTAAAGTCTAAAGACACTTTTTAATTTACATTTCAAGCTGTTTAAAATTCCTTGCAATAGATACAAAATTTAAAACCAAATGGCATCTGGAAACAAATTATACTAGATCTTTTCTCAGAACTAACTTCTTCTCTTTTCTGAGCAACATTTTCATTTATTTTAACTGGACTCTTGGTGATTTTTCATGGATGTATGAAGTTGTTTCCCATCAAATTTACACAGGTGTAGCAACAGAACCATTTGTGTAGTTCTTTTATTTATAAAAGTTTGATGATCAGAGCATTCATATTTTGATACCTACTAGTATTTTTTTAAATGGTTTATTTCATAAGCTTAGTTCTGTAGAATACATTCCACTTCTTTTGATATTTGGTTATAATGCAAATCAGTTATGTATTTAATTATGGTTCAATTTTCAGAATGCTTTTTGGGGCAATTATACTGTTCAAAAGGTAGAGGTCAGTAAGACTTTTAAATGTTTTTGATACAAATTTCTTATGCTCACCAAGGTTACATTTATTTGATCAAAAATACAGTAAAAACAGTAAAATTGTTAAATATTATTACAATCTAAAATAACTGTTTTCTATTTTAATATATATATACTGTGTGTGTGTGTGTGTGTGTGTGCGTGTGTGTATATATATATATGAAGAGTTTGGTTCCAAAACGCTATCAATCCATTTTGATTAATTTGAGTAAAAATGTGTTTTCTTTACCAAGAAAGTGGCAAGATGAAAAACAATATTTTCTGTTTCAAACTTTCACATAGCATATGTAGGTTATAATAACATTAAAAATTCAAATCCAGATTTTGATTTTCAAAGATTTATTATAAAATTTTATTATTTTTTCCCCAAAATGCAATAAATCCATTGAATCAATATAAAATTTATTTTTCATATTGAAACTGTTGAAAATACACAACATAGTGTTGATCCACATATGACAGCCTCTGAACTTGGTCAATACTAATCTTATTAATAGCTCACGTTTCTTCCCCACCGCAGAAACCACCACAGGTTCATCAATGTCGTCAAAATTATTCTTTTTTTTTTAGGGCTGCACGATAAATCGCATGTGATTGTCATGCGCATCTCTTTCAGCTCTACCCTCCGGCATGCAGTTGAAGAGAAGGAGTCTTCAGTCAAACTGGCTCTTTCTCTCTCTCTCTCTCTCTCTCTCTCTCTCTCCCTGTCTGACTTTCTCTTCATTTCTCTCTCCCTCTATTTGCCAACCAGGTTTCTCCTCGGCCAGCTCATTAAGACTCTTGATCATGCAGTAAAGTGTCTCGAGTGCATTGTCAAGCAGGTATTATTCGTCATGCTGTTGTTGTTTTTCTGTCCTCAGCTGCTGTTGTGGATTATTAACATGATAACACCATGGTGTTCTACAGATTACGTGTCTCCATCCTTTGTTTGAGACGCTTGGATCATAATGATGATGATGACAACATCCTTACAAAAAAAGTACTGTGGTAGTAGCATGATTCATTGATGGCATCAAATGGTAATGCTATAGGGCTTTGATTTATATCATGGCACTGCTAATTTGCATATTTATACAGTGTGGTTTAAAATTCGAAATTGAAAATCTAATTTAAACCTGAAAATAAAGTTTTTGATTTATTATTATTAATTTTTTTAATCTAAAGCAATTCTGAAATTCATGTTATGTTTTTTTCAGTTGAACTTTTCACTGAAATTGGTATACTGATTATATAACAATATTAATATATAATTAAATAGTTTTGTTTATTTATAATTTTATTTTATTTTTACATTTTAACACTATTTGTTATTAAATATTTTTGTTTCTGAACTACTTTATTACTTCAATTTTCTTGGTCTGAACTACTTGACTACCACCATGGTACTTCCCAAAAAAGCATGGGAAAAACGGGTAATACCATGGTATGTTGTAATGGCAATATCATGGTACTTTTTTATTTGGATTACAGTATATTTCAATAAAATAGTTGGAATAGAACAACTCTATACATGTAGCAGCCAGTTTGAATAATCAAGTCAAAAAAACATGGCTATACGGTGGTAGTTATGCTAATGTTATCTAGATTGTGTGACAGAATGCTAATTCTATTTAGTGGTAAAATCACACAGATGTTGTGTTGTCTCTGGGCGGCAATCCATTGGCAATGCAGTTAGTGTAGAGCTGAGTTGTGTTGGGTGTGCTGCAGAAGATAACAGAGACAGTAGAGAACACTCATGTGCTGGTAGTTTGAAATTAATTCGCAGCTACAGTAGTTTGCATCTTTCCGTGTCTGCTGGAATACTCTATATCAGAACGCTGCTGTGGTCTTAATGTCACTCTCATTTGTATGGATATATTTTCAAATTGGTCTTACCTTTTTGGAAAATGTTAGCCCTTACTAAGACTATACTATTATAGCTTATGTCTTATCCTTAGCACTTTGTCTCAGACAGACAATCAAAATATTTTCTAAAATTTCATAAGAAACCTGGAAGTGAAAGTTCAGATTTGTACAGATTTGATCAATGATTTGTTCAGGAGCTATTTCTGTGGCTTAGTTGGTTTTTGTCTGTGGTGTGTGTAATATTAATTTTAGCATAACATAAATAAAAAGTAATTAAATAAATAATAAAAATGACAATAGTACAGTTTCATTATTTAATACTTACTTTTTTTATTTATTATGAGTGAGTCATTGAATCTGCACTCAACGTATTAATTCAAACCCACAACCTGGCGACATGCTTTTTTCTTGTGGAACTTGAGGGGCTAATAATATTCTATCCAATGTTTCTCAACTTCCGCTCTCTTCTCATTTCATGTTTGATATTTAATATATTGGGATTAGCGTGGAAGTGATATTTCTTTCTGTCATGTCGTACCTGGTTAGGACACAATATAATTAAAAAAAACAAGTCACATGCTTTATGAATCAATGCATGAAAGTGATTATTTGTTCACCACTAGTTCTTATTTTCAAGGTTACACTGTGTTTGGCACCATTTATGATTCATGACATTGTTGGAAACATCAGGATCTCTGTGTGTGTGTGTGTGACATTACCAGTGTTTGCATATATCCCTATTGAAACGTGCTTTAGAATGCTTGTTTCCCTTCTGGTTAAGATAGTGATATATTGATCGAAAAACAGCTTGAAAGATTTTATGTGTGGCCACAGACATAATATAAACAGTGCAAGAAAGATCTGACACATTTAACATTTGCCTTCACTGTGTCCCCAACAGATTTCATAAATTCAGAGCCGTTTTTCACACTTCGCAGATCAGTACAGCAGTGAAAAACTAGGAGAAGAAAAATATGGTAAACTTAGACACGAGCACATAAACAGCTTTTGTCTTTTTTGTACTAATCTGATGGTACAAGCATTCAGTATCTTGGCTGTATTATCGCATTCATTTAAGATGAGATCACCAGTCTTTCTGTGTGGCAAAAACTCAGTCCGGTCCAGATAACATTATCAGCATTATCAGCATTCTCAACTATCATTGTGACAAATGAGCGTTTTGATCTTGTTAGATAAGCACCGTATTAATTTGTTTAATTAAAGCAGCCTGTCATGTGCTGGTGCGGAGGTCATTTTAAAAACTGTTGAAATTAGAGCAGGTAATTAAGTAGAGCTGTGATAAGGACCCCTGCATGGAAGAACCGCATCTGCTGCTCTGAGAGAGAGGCTTCATCTCTCCCCTGGGCAATCCCTCAAGGTCACTGGCTTTATTAAAGTTAGCCAGCGCCAGAGTGATAAAATATTTTATGGACTTGTTGGACAGGAGAGGTTTTCAGGATAAATCTGTGCCCGAAGATGGTAACGTCTTCAGGACAGAAGCATAAACTATATTAAAATTTATTAGCTTTATCTTGTATAAACAATTTTTCCTTTGACCTTTTTTGATTTATAAAGGACAATGCAGGTCAACCTATAATTAGTTTTTCTTCATGAAAACATTAATAGGAAAAAAAAGTATTTACTAGTCACTTACACATTTATGCTTTAAATAACAGCAGTAGCGTATAGTGGCATTCTCAAGCTAACTTACATATAAATTCAAACCTTTCCTCAAAACATTCTTTGTTTTCTTTCATTATTTAAGCACAAAGCTTTTAGATCTGTGGTATCAAAGTGTGTGTGTTTTTGTATAATTGTAATATTCACTTTTTTTAGCCGTTGTGTTTTGTGGATTCATTGATCTGAGAGTCTCTGATGACACACATCACACATCATCTCCAGGCTGAGCTTAAACGGGCTGTTAAATCAGTCTTTCAGGCCTGCAGGCTCACTCAAACAGTCTCTATGAACTCAAGTACTGTATGCCTTGTGTTCCCTGGATCCCTACATAAGCTGCAGTTGGTTCACTAAGACAAGTACCTGTATTACTTTTTTTTTTCTAACAATATGAAATGAATAAAATTTTTATTTCCAAAAAGAGCCTTTTTCCTTTATATATATATATATTTTTTTTTTTTTTGTGCTTTCTATAGTAGGCCCTACATATGGTTTGGAGTAATGAAAGGGGCATTTAGTTTTTAAAAAGTTTGAGAAACTCTGGACTAAACCAATAAAATTGTGTGCTTTTGACTGGCTGACTAACTCATATTAAGCCCTTACGTGTGGGTCGCCCTCTGCCTCTCCCTTTTAGCACGTCTGCCATAGCCGGGTCTGCCAGAGATCCACTGCTGCACTGTTGTAGCTCCATGCTAATTAATTGCCTTACTGCCTAATTACTAAAGCATCTCCCTCTTCACATCTCCTCACCACCTTCTTAGGCACCCGCCTGGAGGGCTAGCTCCGCAAGAGCATCGTCTGGCCCAACTGTCTCCCATCCGACTGGACTAAGTGCCAGGCTGCTCCAGTCCTGAACTCTTTGAACTTGCATTTAAGGCTTTTAGCAGATGCTCTTGTCCAGAGCGACCCACAAAATATGCTTCAGCTTTACTTTTTAGTCATTTAAATCTGCTTTAAATCTGAGACTGTCAACAGATGGTAAGCTTGTAATTCTGAAAGTTGTCTGCTAATCAATGTCTTGCACATGGCCTAATACCACCATCTCCTGCCGTGGAACTCTCAATTGGCGTAGATTTGGAAGGGGACAGAGGGGACATGACCCCAATATTTGAAAGGAAGTGATTTGTCTCCTCGGTCATGTCTTCAATGTTGACTGCTTGTTGACTACTTTTTGAGTGCCCGAATGAAGGTCAGATGACCAGAACTATTATGTTTTTGTAAGTTTTAATAGTTTTGAGTGGGAGTTTTTCTTCTTTTGCTTAAACTAGAATTCAGAAGTTTGAGGTTGTTACGATTTAAAAAAAATAATAATAATAAATAATAATATTTTGAAATTTTATTACAATTTAAAATAACT
>NW_015644118.1:85012-96673 GCF_001515625.1 Sinocyclocheilus rhinocerous
TATATATATATATATATATCCTTTGATGGCTAAGCTGAATTTGCATCAGTCATTACATTACATCCAGTCTTCAGTGTCACATGATCCTTCGGAAAGCATTCTGATATGCTGATTTTGTGCTCAAGAAACATTTCTTATTATTGTCAGTTGTGCTGTCTAATATTTTTGTGGAAACTGTGATACAATTTGTTTTTCAGGATTCTTTGATGAATGAAAAGTTCAACAGAACGTAATTTATTTAAAATATAATTTTTTTTAAATGTCGTTTCTGTCAATTTTGAGTATTCATTTCTTAAAAAAAAAAAAACTTACTGACCCCAAACTTTTGAAAAGTAGTGTTCTTATCAGGGCTGAAAATAATTCAGTATGAGATAAGTTAAGCATTATGTGTTGAATGAAGCATTGTCAATAATGGACAAAATTTGATATTGGAAATGTAATCAAAATATTTATTTTAATTTATTTTCTCATATGTTTATAATATCAGGCATTTAAGAATGTTATAAATTCTATACAAATAATATAATATCTGTAAATAATCACATTAAATTGGCCCACTCATTTATCGCCTGTTGTGTTTTATCTGTACATGAAACATAAGCATGCAGATGCAGATTCTTTTGTGTGTAAGTTGCTTTTCTCTGCATTTCATCTTTCTCTCTTCACTCTCACTGTACTTTTGTGATCTCTTTCTCCAGCTCTCTGTTTTTCGCTGGTATCATATGGTGGTTCTGGTTAGAATTTGCTGCACTGCTCTTTGTTTGGGTACATAAATCATAAGACCTGCAGCTGCACCGCAAAGGTCACTTCAAATCTCAAGTAAAATGGAGTAGAGCCCAGAGGGAGAGGACCTCCTAGTGCCAGCTCGCTGCTTCCTTGCTGTCGAGTGTGTGTGTGTGTGAGAGTGTGTGTGTAAGGTGAGGGGCTAAAACTCAAAGAGAAATGTGAATGGAGTAAATCCAGCAAATCTTACATGCTCCAGTGCCCGCAGGAAAAGAGAGAGAGAGAGAGTCTCCTTTTCCATCAAAATAGTTCCATGCTCACGTCGGAGCCGTTGCTGAATCGTTCTCAGAACTGGACTCTCTATGTATATATATATATATATATATATATACATATGCTGTATTATTATATTAAATATATGTGTGTGTGTGTGTGTGTGTGTGTGTATTTATATATTCTGCAGTATCCAAATAGCAATAGAGTGCATTTACAGCATTATTTAAGTTGGGTTGGTACAGTGTAGTCACAGTGTCAGAGTTGAATTGTTATGGGAGCTCGGGGTTAGCGCTGAATGTTCATGCCACTCTGTGATTCAGAACTCCACTTTCAAGGCCACAAAAGCAAATCCTCCCATTCAGCTGCATGTCAAGAAGAGGAGAGAGAGCAGAGGAAGTGAGGCAGGTGTGCAGCCTCACCCAGTCCATCTCTTCCACCAGCCTGCCGACAGCTTTATGACGAGAGCTGTTTCAATCACGGTGACACACGCCACTGTATCAGTGTCGCTCATTCAGACATATACATGTACACATAGAATACATAGATTCCAATTGTGTAGTATTGTTTTTATAAATATTATATATATTATATATATATTAGAGAAAATTCTACTGAGGAAAATTCATTCTGTATGTAAAAAGGGCAAAAAAAGTTTAGTTGTGTTTTGTCCCAAACATTTTTTGGACTGATGCCATTTCTATGATGTGTGATGCTTTTTGAATTGCAATTCAGTAAATCCTTTTTCCTGTCATTCTCATTCAAATTCTGTTTCAGCATCCTGTGAGGACTGGCCAATTCAACTCAGATTCTAAGTCATAAATTTGAAAGCAGCCAATTCTTAAATTCAGAGTGTTGTACGCAAGTGGAGCATCCACACACAACAGAGAGCTGCAGAGGTAACACAGGGACACAGGCCCAGAGAGAGCTTTGACAACCAGAGAATGAAGATTAAAACCACTGCAGGACACAAATTCTGCTGTGGGATTGTGTGTATGTGTGCGGGGGGAAATGCTCCAAAGCGTTTTCCAGTTTATGTGTGTCTGGCTTCGACCGGCAAAGAAAATTGTGGTCACGAACTCTCCGCTCTCCATTTTCCAGTTGTGAACTGTTATTTCTTACAGAGTAAGCACTAACTTGCTGTAACAATCCACTCATATCTCTGCGGTACCAATCCCAGCATTCCGTTCAATACGTAGTGAAGCCCCTCCCTCGCATGAGTGAACAATAGGGCCCGAGCAGGGAAGGCGTGGAGCCATGTAGCCTCAGTGGGCTTAAATGAAAGTCATCCAGTGCATGCAGGAAGTCATAAGCAGACAGTGAAGAATGGTAGTACTGTAATCTCTCTGCTGGGGAGCAGGACGGGATGGCGGCCAGCCGTAGTCAGCAAGCCGGGGGAAACGTGACTGTGGCAGCTCAGGCTCAGCTGTGATCATTGTGTGTGCTTACTCGTTTCAGCGTGTGTTTGTCAAGCTCAGGTGTGGGCTATTACAGATATGTGTGTTACACTGAGTGAATGTGGCAGAGGCACCTGCTCTGTTTGAATGTTCCGTCTGTTTGATCTTAGGCCTGGAGCCTCACACACATACATGCACCTCTCTCCTGGGGCTCTGTCTGTGTGGGTGAATCACACCAAAACATGCCCAGTTTCACCCCAAAATCTAAAGAAAAAACATATATATATATATATTGCATAACAAAAAGATTTTTTGCGTAGTGAGGATTTTTTTTTTTTTTTGCCATGACAGTTCAGAACTTTTTCCCTTTACCGTAATGCATTTTACTTTTGAGGTTTTTTGTTTTAATTTTTGTAATTCCCGTTGTTCTTGAAAGGATAGTTCACCAAAAATGAAAATTCTGTCATTATTTACTCACTCACTCACTGTTCTAAATCCATAAGACTTTGGTTAGACTTCTAAATACAAATCTGTCCCTCCATCTGCCCAGATAACCAAAACTTAGATGATCCAAAATAAGATCATAAAGACGTCATAAAATGGTTCCAGATGAATTGAGTGCTTTAATACAAATATCGTGAAGAGATATTGTCTCTTTATATGATAAACAGATTTAATTATAGTAAATTATGGCAGAATTTTCATTTTTGTAAGAACAAACCCTTATAAAATGCTTTAAAAATCAAAGTAGAATTAGTTTTATATGCCTTCAATTACTGTAGATTTTTAAAGCATTTTATATTTTATTTGATTTTTGCATTACTAATAAGAATTGGGGGTAAAATGTGTTTGAATATATTGTCACAATGCAGAAAATCTTGAAATTGCTCTACAATAGACACTTAATTTAAACCAAATATAATTCCTTATTTTTGACTGAGGTGAATGGAAGTTCTTGACTGGCTTTATGATTCATTCATATAGTAGTTGTGTGTGTGGTTGGGTTGTTATATTGCCTCTGATTTTTCAAAACCTCGCAGGTTTCCATAACAGTTGAGTAAATTAGATTCTAGATCACATTTTAGAATCAGCAAGAATAATTCATTTGACTTGGTTGAGTTTTTTAATTTTTTAATTTATTTTTTTATAAACTTGAGTTTCCTTCCCGCTCAATGAATTCGCCTGGTTGACCTGGGGTTGATTTTTTTATGAAGCTTACCGGTGCCCATTAGGGTTCTGTGGCATGTGTGAAAGATCTCAGTAGGTTTGAGAGAGGAGCGTGTGGTCACCGTATAGCCCGAAGACTTCCCCTGGATCCACTATTGCGGTTCCCCTCCTCACTCTCTCTCTCTTTTCTCTCCTCTAGACACAAATAAATAAGTGATATTTTCATTAATCCTTGCCTTCCTTCAAAATAATATGGTGGCTACTTCATAAAACATTGATGCCAATCTTTCATTATTCATTTTGGGGGTCCTGTTTTTTCGTTCCTGAAAGGAAATGAGAAATGGGCTGGGGTGGGGGGAGTAGACACAGAGTGACAGACTGGAGGGAAAGGAAGGATGACAAGGCCAGGCAGAGTGGCGTTTTTGCATTATGTTTTATCTCCATTCTGGCTGAATGCCATTTCCTGCCGGTGTTGGAGTTTATAGCTCAGGTAGGGCTGAGTAGTGAAGTGTGGAGAGGGAACACATATCCCAAACATATTTTCAGATTAACGAGAGCTCCGATCGCTCTGCTCCATCAGGTGACTCACAACTCTGAGACGCGAACGGAACATTCTACCTTGTATGCAATAATAAACATGAATGCTAGTAAACTCGGTACAGCGGATCTTCCACTCTATATGAACGGAGGCGTCATTGAATGCTGCACATTAATGATATCGATACGTGCATCCCATATCCCGTTTGCATCTAATTTGTGGTTAGCCTAATGGATGCATGTATAGAGTACATAAAAGGTCACTTTCTCCCCTTTCCCATGGCCCTTTGCCTTCATTATAGCCCACCATGAAAGCCTTCGCTATTGATTTGTGAGTTTCTCAAGGATACACTTTGAACTCTCTACCATTATGTAGAGATAATGGTTGTTTGCATGTAGTTTAGACCAGCTATGTGATTTGTGACCCCTGCGGTAACCATTTTGACGGTCGCGTGGCAGAAAACACTGCTGGAACGAGAATAGGTGTATGTGCTTTTGATAACGAGCTCCTAATTTCGTAATGATGCTAAATGACAAGGAAGGCAAACCATCCGTCAAGCTGCTCTGCAGGAAGAATGGACGAATAGGTCCTGTAAAAATGAAGGATATTAGGACTATGGAGTCTATGTTATCAAGCCCAACCAGAGCTCAGCGCCACTGGTGGAGATGAAGGGCCTTATATGCTTAATTAGACTGTGGTTTGGGGGACAACAGGTCAGAAATGATTTATACTAAACTATTTGTGATTTCAAAAATGCGTCCTTCCTCTATGAATTGGAGAGAAATGTTTTCAGTGTCGACCTGCAAGGTGACAAAAATATTTCTGTAAAATTTTCTATAATAATAATAATAAAAAAGGTTAATTACTCTTTTCCCCCCTCCTGTGTTATTACTTTAAGTACAGCTTCACAGCACAAAGGGAAAAGCTTATTAGCTCAGGCTAATTAGCACAACACCATCGCATTTTCGTGGAATCGCACAAAACATAAACAAAAGATTCTATAGCTCCACCAGCAGCCTATGCAATTATTCTGATTCATATGTGTTCCAACAACAAACCAGCGTTATTGACTTTATAAGCGGTTTCAATCCCCACCGTATCAGCTTCATCAATCGCACAGACTCTTAGCAGATGCTTGGCTGTACTTTACATCTGGAAGACGGAGGGAGGGAGAGAAGGAGAGGTTATACTCAGTCAAACCCGTTCAGCCCATGCACGTACCTGCCCGGCGTGCGGCGAGCCGTTATGAATTTGCATGCAGAGGTGCTATATGTGTAAATGGCTTTGTAGAGCTCCATTGCGCAGAGTGATTTACATTTACTGCATAATGCCGCAGTTCCAGCTTCTCCTTCCCCATTTGCAGCCAAAGTTCTCTCTCTTTCTCCTCAGTAAGTAGTAATCTGTCACTCGTCTAATACAAGAATGAGAGACAGAAAGCAGGGAAGTTGCCATTTTAATCTTTCAAGCAGAAATGAAAGCCTACGCGACGTCCTCCGGTGAGCTCATAGAGGAAGAATTACAATCGGTTTTACTAATCTACTTTACGAATCGCTTTCCATCAGTTAACTGTTTGAATTGTTCACCCTTCATGAGGGTTTTTACCATTTTCTGCTGCAGGTTTGAAATATTATGCACTTTGGCTGATGATACATGGGGCAACTTTTTGAGCAATTTTACCGGGCAGCTTTTTTTGAGCAATGTTGCTTAGGCACTTTCCCATTAAGAATGGGTAACAAATTTCTATCTGGATACTTAAGATCGGTCGTGGGCCCTGTGTCTCACCTGGTTGCCCGTTGACGGCAACATTGCTCAAAAAGTTGCCCCGTGTATGATCAGCCTTTGTTAATGCTTGGTTTGGCTTTGCACATGTGTGCGTGTAACCGCTCGTGTGGCTCGTGTGGGCAGTCCTTGGCCAGTACCCAGCTGCCCCTGCTTTCACACTTGCATCCACACACACCTGTCAATCAAACACATTTGCTGAGGTGCCACTAGACATCTGAGACTCTCTGGTTCCTTGTTTGTCTTGTTTTGTACCTCATGTTGTTCTCTCCTCCTGAGCACAAATCCACTAAACTACATCTTCAGACATCAGTGTTTGAGGGATCTCATGACAACTGTCAAAAAATGTCTGGGTTGTATTTCACCTCTAAATCAAATAAATAAATAAATAAGCATAGATTATATATTAGAAATAAAATATTAGATAAGTATGTATGGTAAGATTTATTGTGCTGCCTGTTAATTTATGGTGATTTTAATGAAAAATAGTCATTGTATTACTGTAATGAGAATAAGATTTTTGAGCAAAAAAAAAAAAGAAGAATGCCTCTAAACGTTTCTTTTCCTCATGCAAAATATATTTTTATATTTGTTTTCTTTTGATTTTGCGGTGAAATATTACCCTGACATTTACTTGTGAGATTGACCATTTTGTATTTTTCAACAGATTCAGACAGACATTGATAATTCAAAAATATTTTCCATGAGATCCACTTGCAATGAATTTGTGCTCAAAAACAGTCAAGCAATGTTGTTTTACATGACCGTTTTACCATCTCTCTCACCCTTAGAAACAGGTTGTTTTTGCTCTGTAAATGAGCTCTGTTCTGATTGGTTAACTTGTTTGTACCTCCATTTGCACTGTTGTTGTTAATTAAGTTGCTGAGTCCTGATGATTTGTAAATGTTGGCTGTAAAATGTTAATGCACACATTGGGCCTCATTCATGAAACATGAGCAGAACGATTTTTTTGTGTAAATCGTTCGTAAAGCTGTTCTGACGTAAACTTTCGAATTCATGAAAATGTTCGTATTTTCAAAATGTTAGTTGGTATGAAAGAAATGTCCACCTGCTCCCTACCAGGTGTAAATGGTGCGTAAAACGTTCTGTGTTCTTTTTGGCAAACTGATGACACTGAATTTTGATGCACTGCCATAATAATTACAAGGTCATTTGCCCTTGCCCTCTTTTAGAATTTTGTATTTTTTTTGAGTTGATAACTGTAAAACACAGCGCTCATCACTGTCACTATTTACCCAGCCGTAAAATAGAGGACGGGTGGGACAAATAGCGACCAACCATCCTACTTGTACAACGACTGCCTACAACAATGGAGAAGTCAATATTACTGGTTACTGCATTTTTATATTCAGTAATAGGCTATTCTTCAAAATGAGTTACTAGTAATAATTTGCCGCCGTGGATATTCCAAATCATAGCAACTAAAGCGTCTCAGCTGGAAAAACGCTGTGCCACCAAAACATTCTCAAGCGCCACCAGCTGGTCGTTTTAAGAAGAGCGCCTGACATTTTTCCAGCTGAAAACTAAAAACTCTTTGGTGGACACACGTTATTGAATATTTATTGTTAGGCATGTGGCCTATTAGTCTTTTTTGCATTTATGCAATATACTGGAGCCAAACCTGAGAAAGTAGACCAGAATATTCGAGCGTGCACGAGCGCCCTATTTACGAATGATTGGAATTCATTAACATACACACGTTTAACTATCAAATCGGACGTTTACGAAGCGTTTGTGAATCCGGAGGAGAGTTTTCGGGAAGGTCTGTTTTACATGCAAATTACTCAGAATTTACTCCTATATTTACGCACGTTTCATGAATGAGGCCCATTGTAATGTCATAACCATTGCAGGTAGTCGGGGTCTATGTGGACAGGTCTAATGGACAGTGTGTCTACATAGTACATTTAACTTCTCTATTTCTAGCAATAATAATAATATTTTGCATGATAAGTCCCACTTTTTGTAATGAGTGGTAAAACTAAACTTCAAGGCTGGGCAGAATCCTGTGTCTCCTGCCCTCAGAGGGACATGGCCGGTTGGCTGGTACGTTGTTCACTGGTTGTAATTGAGATGTTTCAGAGGCTTCAGTGTGGCACTGAGGGACAGGCCAAGAGCACAGGGGGAGAGGAGAGCAGTGCTGTCTGTCTGCCTAAGAACAAGATGACTTCGGTCAATTCAATAAATACTATGACCAGTATACCCCCAAACATACATACCTCCCCACAACTTCCCCTCTGCCCCTGCACACGCACACACTCCCTCTGAGAGCCTGTGGCAGGGAAGTTAATTGGCAGCATCTGCTCTCTAGGAGGTAGTGTACCCTCCCAAACCCCCTGCACATCCCCCGGGCATCTGGAGACACCAGCCTGGCTGTGGGCACCATAAGTGATACGGGTGGATGAGGTAGAGAGTAAGAGAGAGACAGAGATACAGAGAGCAGACTTACAGCTGGCACTCTTGCCAGCGGGGATGTGGTCAGACAGGCTGGTAAGCTGTGCCAGGCAGGGACGCCCCCAAGGGACAGATGGTTTACAGATCTGGACAGGATGCAAGGAGAGAGAGAGAGATGAGATCCTGACAAATGCAAAAAATGACTTGCTTTAAAGATTAAAATGCAGCACTTAGAATTTGGCAGTATAATTAATTTTACACAAATAGGGTGAGCCATCTAAATTCTCTTTTTTTTTTTAAATAGTTCTAGGCCTTAGACTTTCAGGAGTAATAGAAGCATTACTGAGATGAATGATGCTGCTATAGATTTGTGTGCAGTAGAAGAATTGATTAATATGCAGTGGGATTGTTTAGTGTAGGATAGTGAAAGTTGCACGACACAAGATTCTGAGTAACTGGAAAATGAAAGTGGTCATCATATTTGATGTTTAAAATATAGCTTTGTAGATTTTGAATAGTGAGGTCTATTAACCAACACAATCAATTCTGCTTTTTAAATATGTTTTATAATATGATTAAATAAAAAAATTACTACAATATAGTTGTTCCTACGGAAGCCTGTTTCTGTCACTGAATAAAAAATGCTAAAAAAGTAATTGCACCTTTTTATCTCACAATTCATTTTGTAGCAGTTGCGATTTTTTTTTTTTTTTCATAATTGTGAGATATAAACTCACAATTGTAAGAAAATGTCAGAATAGTTTTTTCCCTCAGTATTGTACGGAGGAGGATTAGGGCCAAGCAATAATAAAAAATAAAACCATCTCGAGATTAAAGTCATTATAATGCGAGATTAAACTTGTTAAATTTCATGAAAAAAAGTCGAAATAAAATTTTGAGAATTAAATCATTAAATTTCGAGAATAAAGTTGTGTTTCGAGAAAAAACGTGTTAAATTTCGAGAAAAAAAGTCGAAATAAAATGTTGAGAATATAAACTCATTAAATTACAAGAATAAAGTCGAAATAATGCTGAGAATAAAAACACTGGTGTCATGTTCATTTTATCTCGTTGGACAGTGTTAATCAGCGTCTGCAGTGGCGCAGGTCGTAGAGAGTAATGCTCGTGGATGAAGCACATGCAGTCGACCAGAGTTTGAATCCGCCTTTTGCCGAACTCGCTCTTCTTCCTTTTTTTCATCACATATCACATCGGATGCTATTTACACTAAGTGAAAGTAGTGATATAATATATTTACATTAAATGACAACATTTTTAGCGATGTGCTATTTACACTAAGTGAAAATAGCGATTCTATTTACGCTATGTAAAAGTAGTAGATCTTTGCAATAAGTGTAAATAGTAATTAGATGCTATGTATACTTATAAATAGTGATAGATACTATTAGCACCTCAGTAGTGTTGTACATTAACAGGATGCAATAATAACATAGAGTGTAAATTATTTTATTTATTACAATTATTAAATAGACACTGCCTTATTGGTACACAACAAAGCCCTCCCTATAGCCTACCTATCCCTAAACCTACCCAATTAATACATCATTATTAAGCACTCGTTTCTCGCAATTGATTTCCACTTTTCCGATGTGATATGTGATGAAAAAAGGAAGAAGAGCAAGTTCGGCAAAAGGCAAATTCGAACTCTGGTCGACCGCATACGCTTTATCCACGAGCATCGCTCTCTACGATCTGCGCCACTGCAGACGCGGATTAACACTGTCCAACAGATTAAATGAACATGACACCAGTGTGTTTATTCTCAGCATTACTTCGACTTTATTCTCGTATTTTAATGAGTTTATTCTCAACATTTTATTTAGACTTTTTTTCTCGAAATTTAACGAGTTTAATCTTGCATTATAATGACTTTAATATCGAGATGGTTTTATTTTTTTATTATTACTTGGCCCTAATCCTCTTTTGTAGTATTGGAATTTATTACTCGCAGTTCTGAGAAAAGAAGTCAGAATTGTGGGATATGAACTCGCAAATTATGTCTCGCAATTCTAACTTTATTTCTCGCAATTGCGAGTTTATTCTGAAATTCAGATTTTATAGCTTGAAATTGCTTGTTTATGGAAATTCTAATATTATATCTTGTAATTCTGAGAAAAAAGTCAGATTTGTGAAATAAAAAGTTACAATTATTTGATTGGCTCCTTTAACTGGATTTGTACAGCAACCATATTGAGCCTCACAGTGTCTCCCATTGAGTTTTCTATGAGTGGTCCATCTCTTCCTCCTCTACTGCATCTGCTTTGACTCACCAGCCCTCTGACCTTCATCCAGCTTTTACCTCTGTCTTGCGCTGATATCACTTCCTTTGAAACCTTATTTAGCCGAGTGTGTCATTGTTTTGATCTTGCAAGAGTCACCTTGTGTGGTATTGGGCAAAAAAACACCGCTGACATCATTGCGGTCCCTGCTTACAATACAATAGCAAACATCACTGAATTTACCGGCATGCCTTGACATCACTCAGGTCGAATCCAGCTGCCCATTCAGATTTCATTTGATGAAGAACAGATCTACTTATTAATATGAAACCCTCAGTTTCCAGCTAATGTACAACTGTGTGTTTTTTCCCAGAAGGCATTATTAGATTATGCAGTTGAAAACTGCTCTTACACGCTAGCGTATATGAACACTTTTCCTGTTGACTGTGAGAAAGACAAATCAGAAGTGATGTTGTGGTGGGTTTATGAGGAGAGTAAACCCTATCACTGTCTACTCTCAGCATCCTAACACCAGCACTGCCTGGGGCTACATTAGCCGGTGGGCCGTACCCTACGATACTACTTCCTGCTGTACGATCGCAACCTGGACCTGATGCTCACATCTAATGTAGATAATGTGGATGGATTTCAGCTTGTATCTCTGCCATCTCACTTGCATCTCCCTCATCCCTCTGTTTTTCCATCTCTCAGTCTATCTCAGCGCCATCTCCATCAGTGTCTGGGTGTGTTTGTATGTACATGTGTGTGTCAGTGGAGTAGAGATGGAGTGCAGACTGGCGCCAGGCTGTCTCCTTGGGTCCACTCCACCTACTCTGCTAATGCAGTCAGCCAACACATCTCAGCCGTCCCCTGGGAAAGAGGAAGAGAAGGAGGGAAAAGAGACAGCACACCTGCATCAGAGCACCCCTTCTTCTCCCCCACCCCCCACAACTCTTTTCTTTTTACAAACACTTTTGTACTGTGTTTTTGTCATGTGAAGCTAAGAACATGAGTCACCACCCCACTAATCAGGCTTTGATGTTCTGGTTTTCTTATACGCAAATATTAATGTAAATGTTAATATATATATTATAATATATAATATATATATATATATATATATATATAT
>NW_015644118.1:96701-100438 GCF_001515625.1 Sinocyclocheilus rhinocerous
ATTGTTTGTCGTGCCGTGTACAGGGGGCAATGAGGCAAATAACTTCTGACCGGCATCTGCATATTTGGATGAATTTCTGTCTGAAGTTTTGGTCAGTTAAAGCAGAGCTATGAACCTAAATGAAACCATGGCAACAGCATTTGGAGCTATGGAGGCTACACAGTTCTGGGTTTGGGGGTCCCATGCGTTTATTTTACAAATATAGTGAATATACTTTACACCACATGCGATTTACTCGTATAGTGAGAGTTGGTATTTAACAAAAACATTGTTGAAACCGCACAGTGTATGTCCGGATTAACTCTTTTCAGCAGTTTTATTGTTCGTCAAACTCTGATCAATTAGAAAAGCTATAATACACCAATTCTCAGCAAGCCACATGATCTGAGGCACCACTAATGATGGCTTCCAAACAGGTTATCCAATTTCCATCTGTTATTGTCCAGACAAACAGGTAGTCCCGACCCAAAATTGCACGAGAAGCTGACACATTGAACCGCTCAAACAAGAAAAATATTTATCTTTGGGGAAATTATCCTAAGAATAGCTTACTTATAATTGTCTTTGCACCTTAAACCGGGATAGCAAAAGGCATTTCAACATTACCTTCACCTTCACGTAAACAGCAGAGTAGCTTTTTACTCAAATAAGTAAATGTGTGTAATGGGAATTTTGACGACACCGTCTGTGCCCTCAAAATCTCAGAAGTCTCAGTAGGCCACGGGGTTCTCAGGTGGGGAAAGTCGGCAAAACCACGGAAAAACGACACGTAAACACATACACAGACATTCACACCAGGGCATCTCTTAGACGTCACCCTGTCTGGCTGTTATTACCCTCTTTTCTCTAATGCACACCTGCCTCCATCTCCTACAGTCTGCGTATGGATGTGTGTACGTGCCCTGTGTGATTTCTGCCCCTGTGCCCCAGGAGGGGGCATGGCACCATGTTGGCTGGTTCATAGGGCTCATCTGCTCTATGATAATTACCCCAGACATCCCTCAGCACAGCAGGGCAGCTATTTACCACTGTGGGGTCACACTTATGCAAACACACACGCACACACACATTATATTACCACTGTTAGCCACTGCTGGATGAGGCTTGCTATAGCCTGATCATTATACGCACACCCTCACACACACACACACCATTACGCCGCTGCTACAGATGGGATGAACCACCTGAGACATGCAGCCCCGCGATGGGGTGTTGTGAACTATTTTACTGATGACGCATTAGTGAGTGAGAGAGGGACATCACATGAACCTCATTGTGAACAGGCAGACAGGGTGTGGCCGATGTTTTTACCCATTTTTTTTTTTTGTATAATTGTGATGTAAGATGAGTCATTTTGGATTAAAGGGTGGGTCGGTTCCTTAAGGCCCTAAACACAAGATCTATGGCCATCTACTGGCCAAGGAAAGAGCACACAAAAAGTAATTTCTCTCTGATGTTCATTCATTAATTTTTGAAGTGTAGAGGTTGGGATATTAGTAAAGAAAATGTTTGGCTGGTTATATGCAGTCAAATATATATCATATAGTTTATATATATGCACTACTGTTCAAAACTTTGGGGTCGGTGGATTATTTTGTAAAAATTTTTAGTTATGCTCACCAAGGCTGCATTTATTTGATCAAAAATACAGTAAAAACAGTAATATTGCAAAATGTATTACATTTTTACTTCTATTTTTCTGTTTTAATACATTTTAGGTATAGTTAATTCCTGTGATGGCAAAGCTGAATTTTCAGCAACCACTACTCTAGTTTTCAGTGTCACATGATCCTTCTGAAACTATTCTATTTTTCTGTTTTCTAATCATTGTAGAGTTCTGATTTGGTGCACAAAAAATATTTCTTATTATTAGTTTAATTAGTTGGGCTGCTTAATACTTTGTGTAAACCATGATGCATTTTTTGTACATTCTTTGATGAATAGAATGTTCAAAATACATTTTTGTCTTTATTTTTGTGTTTATATATATCTGGCGTGATTAGTTGAATTTATAGGCATTTACAGTTCAAGTGATCAGCTCAAAAAGTACCATGAGGTAAGAAACACATTTCAAATCGCATACTTCTAAGTGGTTCTGCACCAGTTGAGCAACTGCCATTGAGATGAATGAGAATGCTAACGGAAAGCTTTCTCCATGTATTATAGACCTCTTTGAATGTAAGTGTTATTAGGTAATAGTAGGGATTTTGGATTCAAGCATTTTTTATTTTTTTCAATTTCAGTGCATTTGTGTGCATATGCCTGCGATTGCATGGATAGAAGCGCTTCAAGCTCTTCAAGTTGATTCATAATGTGAATCTGTGCTGTTGACCCTCTGCCTGTTCTCTCTGTATGCGGATTTTGCTTTTTATAGCATCACTATAGATACTATAGGGAAATCTCATCTCTTCCCACACACAGCCAATGACAGGGGCCGCACTAGCCACCTGCACACTGCTGGAGCCATCCGGTAACCAATTATCTGAAGATTACTGTTTTCATGTTTGTTCGAATTTCCTTGCACTTGTTTGTTTGTTTTTCATTTATTTAGTGCCAATTCATTTCCATGCATTTGAATATGGGCCTCGGTTGTTAAATGTCCATAAACCTTAGTGAACACTACAAGACAGAATCTTGTCACCCTTTCATGTCTGTAACAGCCCCAGATCATAATGTGTTCCATGTACACTTGTGAGTCACGCTCGTAACTATGTTTCCAAAGTTGTTTGAAATCTGACCGACCTGCCAGGTGTGCACACCGTCTCCAGCAAGCAAGAGAAACGAGCAATATGCATAGAAGAGAGACAGATGATATGTATGCCTGAATAATAGGGCAAGATGGTGTAAGATGCTGCCCTTTAAAAACTCTGTGCTTCTACTGCTAAATTGTGACAAATTTAGAGATGAATTTAGCATGTACAAGACAATGCATAATCCAATATATTATTAAATTAAATATATTTTATTTTATTTTATTAAAAAAAAATGGTATTAATGTAAAATACTAAATACTAACTCTATCTATTCTATGTACATTTGTTTATTTTGACAGTTTAGTTGAAGAAATGAATGATAGACAAATCAAATAACAGAATCCCTGAAAGCTAAAGTTCTTGTATTATTAATTTTTTATAGGCCTATATTTTTAATTGAAACCTTGTTGTAGTGGCAGTAGACTAATTATACAGATTGAATGATTCCCCAATTTGGCCTATAGGTTATGTTGAATAATTATGTTTTAAATGTTCATCTAATTCATGGAATTCTTAAATAATTATGAATTTAATAATGATTAAATTAAATAATACAAATGCCAGCAACAACTGGGGGCATCTTACCTCAAAGGTCTCACTTTTAATTTTCACTTAATAAAATCTATATTTTTAAGATAATTTAACCTCAGACTGTTCAGATAAATCTTATTTGTTGATGTTCAGATCAGGGTTATTAATACTATTAATATTGTTACTAATATTACTAATACTATTACTATTATAGTTAACTAAAACTATAACAAAAATCAAAAATCAAAACATATTTCATTTCAGCCATTTGCCAATACAAAAATTCTCATTCTCTTTAAGTTTAACTTAAAGTACTGAAATAACTAAAACAAGTAAATACAAATTAATAAACACTATATAGACACATTTAAAAAATACAATTAAAAAAACTAATAAAAAACTAAAAAAAAAAAAAAAATCTAAAGGCTTAGACTTAAATGAAAACTGACGTTA
>NW_015644118.1:100477-116518 GCF_001515625.1 Sinocyclocheilus rhinocerous
GATGACACACAAGCATATTCAAACAAAAGCCAACATGGATAAGTTGTGTGAAACAATGCAAAATCAACGTTACTCACCTATCAAAAAGAAACAACGCAACCTTGGCGTCCGATTCGAGCCCTTACCGCTCCTTGAGTTTCTCTCCACCACTGGAAAGCTGCTCCAATATTTACGTGGGTCCTACCTCTTGCCTGGTCGTAACCCTTCTTTTTATTGTTTTGTTCCTGAAATATTTTTGTTCCTGATATTTTCCTCTTTTTTTATCTTCCAGTTCTCTCTATCTAAAATCGATTTGCTAATATCCGTCCTGTACACTCAAATTGAGTGCTCTCGTCTCTCTATCATTACAAGACACGCCCCCTTACTGCTGATTGGCTGCAAGTGTGTTTTGGGACATGGTCCGACACTGCAGTCAAAAGCATTTTTCAAAAATTGCTTAGTGCACCTTTAAAGTATAAAATTAGTTGTTTCAGTTTAGCAGACTTTAAGTTGTAGTCCAATAGTACAATTGCAGGGTATGTTTAAATACATAAATATGTAAATGTATTTGTAGTATGCTTAGCAAGTGTATTTCAAATACATTTTAGTATGTTTATTTTCACTTGGTGTTAGAGTTGTTATGTAAAAAAAAAAACATTGCTGAAATCGCACAGTGTATGCCTTGCTTAACTCTGTGTGATTTTTCAGCAGTTTTATTGTCCTCCAAAACCAATTCTCAACAAGCCTCATGATCTGAGGTTCCATTCATGTCCACAGCACAAATGCTTGCACCACTAATGATGACTTCCAAACAGGTTATCCAAATCTGTTATTGTTCAGACAAACGGGTAGTCCCGACCCAAAATCGCACCAAAAGTTGACACATTGATCCGCTCAAGCAAGCTAAATATTTTTCAAGCACCATAAGGATGCAGTGTTTACACTCTTTGGGGAAATTATCCTATGAATAGCTTACTTATTGCATGGGATAGCAAAAGGCATTTCAACATTACCTTCACGTAAACAGCAGAGTAGCTTTTTACTCAAATAAGTAAATGTGTGTAATGGGAATTTTGACGACACCGTCTGTGCCCTCAAAATCTCAGAAGTCTCAGTAGGCCACGGGGTTCTCAGGTGGGGAAAGTCGGCAAAACCACGGAAAAACGACACGTAAACACATACACAGACATTCACACCAGGGCATCTCTTAGACGTCACCCTGTCTGGCTGTTATTACCCTCTTTTCTCTAATGCACACCTGCCTCCACCTCCTACAGTCTGTGTATGGAGGTGTGTACCTGCCCTGTGTGATTTCTGCCCCTGTGCCCCATGAGGGGGCATGGCGCCATGTTGGCTGGTTCATAGGGCTCATCTGCTCTATGATAATTACCCCAGACATCCCTCAGCGCAGCAGGGCAGCTACTTTCCACTGTGGGGTTACACTTATGCAAACACACACACATACACACACAAGCATTATATTACCACTGTTAGCCACTGCTATAGCCTGATCACTATACGCACACCCTCACACACACGCACACCATTACGCCGCTGCTACAGATGGGATGAGCCACCTGGGACATGCAGCCCCGGGTTGGGGTGTTGTGGAGTATTTTACTGATGACGAGTGAGAGAGGGAGATCACATGAGCCTCATTGTGTGCAGGCAGACAGGGTGTGGCCCATGTTTTTTCCCCCCTTTTTATAAGTGTGATGTAAGATGAGTCATTTTGGATTAAAGGGTGGGTCAGTTCTTCGAGGCCCTAAACACACGATCTATGGCCATCTACTGGCCAAGGAAAGAGTTTTCTGTCAGCCAGTGCTTTCTGATGTTCATTCATTCACTTTTGTGAAGTGTAGAGGTTGAGATGTTAGCAAAAGATCTCCGATCCTAAATGTGGAGTTTAAATTTTTTATTGTTTTGGATTAAGTTATGCTCACCAAGGCTGCATTTATTTGATCAAAAATACAGTAAAAACAGTAATATTGCAAAATATTATTACTATTTAAAAAAACTTTAAAATAACATAATCCCTTCAGAAATCAATCTAATATGCTGATTTGGTGCACAAGAAACATTTCAAATATTTTTGTGGAAACCTTGATACATTTTTTAAAGAATGAATAGATAGAAGTTGAATAGAAGGTTCAAAATAATTTTTATTTTTGTGTCTATATGTACAGTATATATCTGGTGTGATTCACTAAATTTGCAGGCATTTACAGCTCAGGTGATTGACTCAAAAAGTTAAATGAGGTAGGAAACACATTTCAAATCACATACTTCTGAACGGTTCTGCACCAGTTGAGCAACTGCCATTGAGATGAATGAGAATGCTAACGGAAAGCTTTCTCCATGTATTATAGACCTCTTTGAATGTAAGTGTTATTAGGTAATAGTAGGGATTTTGGATTCAAGCATTTTTTATTTTTTCAATTTCAGTGCATTTATGTGCCTGCGATTGCATGGTTAGAAGTGCTTCAGGCTCTTGTAGTTGATTCGTAATGAGAATCTGTGCTGTTGACCCTCTGCCTGTTCTCTCTGTATGCGGATTTTGCTTTTTATAGCATCACTATAGATACTATAGGGAAATCTCATCTCTTCCCACACACAGCCAATGACAGGGGCCGCACTAGCCACCTGCACACTGCTGGAGCCATCCGGTAACCAATTATCTGAAGATTACTGTTTTCATGTTTGTTCGAATTTCCTTGCACTTGTTTGTTTGTTTTTCATTTATTTAGTGCCAATTCATTTCCATGCATTTGAATATGGGCCTCGGTTGTTAAATGTCCATAAACCTTAGTGCACACTACAAGACAGACGCTTGTCACCCTTTCATGTTTATAGTCTGCAACAAAAAGCCCCAGATCATAATGTGCGCCATATACACTTGTGAGTCACACAGTTAACAATGTTTCCAAAGTTGTTTGAAATCTTGACTGACCTGCCAGGTGTGCACACTGTCTCAGACAAGCAAGAGAGCAGAAATGAGCAATATGCATAGAAAAGAGACAGATGATATGTATGCCTGAATAATAGGGCAAGATGGTGTAAGATGCTGCCCTTTAAAAACTCTGTGCTTCTACTGCTAAATTGTGACAAATTTAGAGATGAATTTAGCATGTACAAGACAATGCATCATCCAATATATTATTAAATTAAATATATTTTATTTTATTTTATTTTTAAAAAATGGTATTAATGTAAAATACTAAATACTAACTCTATCTATTCTATGTACATTTGTTTATTTTGACAGTTTAGTTGAAGAAATGAATGATAGACAAATCAAATAACAGAATCCCTGAAAGCTAAAGTTCTTGTATTATTAATTTTTTATAGGCCTATATTTAGGGCCCGAGCACCGATGGTGTGAGGACCCTATTGGAATTGCTCCGTTTCTTATTATTAGGGCCCGAGCACCGATGGTGTGAGGACCCTATTGTGTAGTGGCAGTAGACTAATTATACAGATTGAATGATTCCCCAATTTGGCCTATAGGTTATGTTGAATAATTATGTTTTAAATGTTCATCTAATTCATGGAATTCTTAAATAATTATGAATTTAATAATGATTAAATTAAATAATACAAATGCCAGCAACAACTGGGGGCATCTTACCTCAAAGGTCTCACTTTTAATTTTCACTTAATAAAATCTATATTTTTAAGATAATTTAACCTCAGACTGTTCAGATAAATCTTATTTGTTGATGTTCAGATCAGGGTTATTATAGTTAACTAAAACTATAACTAAAACTAAAAAAAGAAATAAAAACATATTTAATTTCAGTCATTTGCCAAGGCAGAAATTCTAATTTTCTTTAAGTTTAGCTTAAAGTACTAAAATAACTAAAACAAGTAAATACAAAATTAATAAAAACTATAGACACATAAAAAAAACTAATAAAAACTGGAAAAAAACAAAGTTTAAAATGAAAATAGAAAATGTAATTAAAAATAAATACAAAAACTTTAATAATATATCAATGATACTAAAATAACACTGGTTCAGTAATCCTGAGGGTCATTTTCTCCATCTTATCCTATATCCTTTAAAGTAATTTTCAATGCAAAAATGACCACACACACTTGCTCCAAGTTATTTGTTGACTTGACATGTTGTCTGGAATCAACTTTTGTATTGCTTTTTGAATGAGTTTGCATGAGATCAAACAGCCAGGAATGAGATGATCTCATAATCGACATAGTCTATGATTAGTTGTGTAAAGCGTGTACCATAATGCCAGCAACACGACAGTAAGTGGAACTGTGAGTGTCTAAAAGGGCCTGTCCTTTATGTCAGGATGTGTTTGTACTGACCAGCGCAGCATTAATGTGCCCTATGCAGAGCTGCCGTATTGATTAACCACTTACCGTTTAGCCTTTATAGCTCCTATAGCCTTTGGTGCAATTTTCTGTATTTTGTTCAATAGTAATGAGTGCCAAATCTCTCCAGCGCCCCTATACACAGGCCGCTTAATCTCACAGCTAAGCTGAACACCGACACACCCGGGATATCTGCATCCTTGCTCCGTTTAGTTTTTAAGACAGGCCAACGTGTGGTAGTGCATCTGAATGTGCCGTTTCAATGTTCTAGTATTATCTGCCCAATATCACCCCAGAGGTGCCCGGATGCTCTTTTTGGCGGGCAGCAGTCGTAAAGAGCGCTAGGTTGGAATATATTAGCCTGAGAGTTTGTCTCTTTCTCTCTCTCAGGGGTGTACGTTTATGATCTGAGCTGTAATGAGTGGATGATTTACGAGCTGTGAAGGCAGTATGATGGCCAGGGCTCTTAGCACTAATATTACACATGTCCCCCTGCGCTTGTGAAGAGCACTGCATCTCAGACTCCAACACACGTGTGTCTGTGTGTGCGCGTGTGTCAGTGTGCTTAGTGCATGCACTTGGCATGTTCAACCATAATACCACTCAATAGACAAGCTCATGCTATTCTGCAGAATTCATAAACACTTGAGCTCAAATGCAGCTATGCATTTCAATCTAGTGAGGGTAATAGATCACGATAGACTCCAATTTAATCTGTCACTGCTTATTAAAGACAATAAACCCCTATAGGCTCACTTAGCATCAGTAAAATAAAACGCTGTACTGTAATCAATATAAGCCGTAATTCATTTTTGTGCCGGTGCCTTTTTTGAGTAAAACTAATGTTAAAATTCTAATAAAAAATAAAAAAATAGTGTAGGATTTCCTTTGAAACAATTTGTCACTCAGGAATAAGCTCGTAAACTTCACAATGAAACAGCAAGTCACACATTGAATTAAACATGAAATTTTGAATTAGAAAGACTGTAATAGTGTTTTCTTGTAAAACGTACTCCAATAATCTTTGTTTTATTTAAAACTTAAAAAATATATATTTTTGACAGTATAGGTTTGTAAATCTAGTTTGTCAATAATGTTTGAAATCTAGTGCCAGTTAAACAATTTTTGAAATGACATCGGAATATCTAATCAAATAACCATTTTACGTGATTCCTCTTGCAGTGCAAGAGATTGTGGGCAATATTAGACCACAGAATTGCTACTGAAAATGTTACATTCATTGATCTTGTACATCCATTTTTTATGTGTTTTATAATCTTCATTGTTATTGCAAATTCTGCTAATTTGTGGCCAAGATATCTGGTTAATAGAAAAAGATGACTTGCATCAGTAAAACTGTATTGGAAAGTACAAACCAATCAGTAATGTTTTGCATCAAATGCCAGTTTTTTTTTGTTTTTTTTTAGCAAACATGCTTTTAAGAATTAGTTAGTTAGTTACATTACAACGGTATAACTGTATATATATATATATTTTTTTTAAATATAAGAAAGAAAATCAAATATAAAAAATACATTGATAAAATTACAACTGATCAATTCTGGGCAGATGATAATCCAGAATATCTTGGAGACCTGTAGGTGGGATCTTTTGAACTAGGACAATAAACAACTCAACAGAACACCCTAGAGACCACCCAGAATGTCCTAGCAACTGCACAGCAACACCCTGGCAACCACCAACATGACTTGTATCTGCTATCTATGATTAACCAACACAAAATACAGTGTCTATTTTCCTTCCTAAATTGGCTAATTTGGTCCCTGGTTCCTAGATTCATTCCCCTATCTCTGATCCTCCACATGCATTCAACGCTCTTCACCATTTAGAGAATCACACAGTGAATTCACACGCCAAAAACCCCTCATTTCAAACATACCATCGCACATGGACAGCTCCACCACAAAGCAAGTGAGGTTGCTTAGTAACTGTGCCATCCAGTGCTATTCTCCAGTCTGATTCATGTCCCAAATGATAGATCCAATCACAGGAGGGCCACTCCACTCTCTCTACTTCTCACATTACGGCGGAAAAATCAAGAGAAAAGAAACGGTATCAAATGTAAAACAATAAATGCATTAGAAGAGGGATCGCTTGTTTGAGCAATAATTACACAATATGGACCTACGTCCAAAGTCAAAAGAGCCTGCACAGATCTGAGAGTATCATTTTCATGATGAAATGTAATATCCGTATGTGTAATAGATCCCCTTTTTTTCTTCAGCTGTTTTTGTCAGGAGAATGAGAGAAGAATCGTGGGACTTGACAGCTTCCTGCTCCTATTTGAAACCATTTAACCTTCACAACATTAAGCAGATGACAACCAGTGCTCTTAGAAGAATAGGAGAGGGCGACAAATGGAGAAAGAGAAAGAGACGGAAAGAGTCAGAGAGACAGGAGCCACTGCGATGACCTCTATGCTTGATTGATTTGAGAATATAGACAAGATATCCCGCTCCGTATGAAAGCTAGCAATTTTCTCCCTCGTCTAGTTCCCTTCAGAGGGAAGCCGACAGCCGCGGCGGCATCAAAAGCCCCGTCGTGTTCCTGCTAACAGAGTTGAAAAGTGCCGCGATGGAGAATGACACCTCGATACGGGCCGGGCCGTTTAGCTAACAGCACACGCGCACACACACACATGAAAATAGAGATACAAGCGCTATTCAGCGATAGCCCTGTCCGCTCGAGTTGAAGAAACTTTGGGTTTCTTTACTCTTTCTTTAACAAGTTATGAAAACTCTTTCATTTTTAAAGTCCATGACCTTGAGCTTCAGGCGCTGACCTTTTCTCTATATGGAAAGAGAGCCGAAGAGCAACAGCTGACTGTGTGTGTTTTCCTCGGGGTGGGGAGTGTGTATAAAAGGCTGAGGCGTTCGGCGGGCAGCTGAATTGTTAAACTGTGTGTGTGTGGGTTATTGTCCGTCGGCCTGTTTCTTTTTTCCCCCTCAGACACATAGCGAGATAAATGTGTTTTGGAACGGGGGGCATTGTACCACATCCACCAGCATAGGGAGGCATGGGCACTATCATTTAGATAAAACAAATTACCAACAGCCACAACGAGAGAGAGAGAGAGAGAATGATAGAGGGGAGAACATACATTGCAGCAAAGATAGAAAAACGGCCAGCAGGTTTGAGATTCACCAGGCTCTCTCTCTCTCTATCACACAGAGGGGCAACACACAAAGCTATTTTCTCTGGCCAATAGCGGCACAGCGGCGCAGGGGAAAGGCAAGCAGTAAATTCCCGCTGGGTAATTAAAATCAATAGCCACGACTCGCTCAGTAGCCAACAAGGTCAAATGCTGGAGAGGAACCGGGATAATGCCCAAACAGATAAATAAAAAAATAAAGTGAGGTGTCACGCTGTTTCATTAACCCTGCATGGGGAGAGGTGTGCGAGCGTGTGTGTGTGTGCGGGCTAATGTCTGCTTGGCAGGGTAGTCAGGGTGCACGGCAAAAAGCTGCGGGTCCTGAACTTAACCCCACTCAAACGCAGGCCAAATACTGCAGCGAGCACAGCTGACCCTGAGCATGAGAGTGAGTCTGTACATATACTGTGTACATATACTGTACACACATGCATACTGCATATAAACAAATATATCTGTATGTATATAAATGAAATATATTTAAAATGAGGAAATATGTACATTCAAAATGTATTTGGAAATGTCTTATGCTCATCAAGGTTACATTTATTTTATCAAAACTAACAGTAATTTTGTGAAATATTATTACAGTAATAACTATGAAAAATATTTTTTTGTTTGTTTTTTTGAGGAAACTGATTTAATTTTTCAGGGTTCTTTGATGAATAGAGTTTAAAACAGCATTCATTTAATATAGAAATATTTTTGTAACATTATAAACATCTTGATGAGGATCTTCCACCTAACATCCTTGCAGAATAAAAGTATTAATTTCTACTTCTTTTTATTTTATATTATATTATATTTTTCATTGCAAATCATATCAACTTTTGAATGAATGAATTTCAGAATGTTTTAGTAAACTTTTGAACAGTAGTGTACCATATCTCATGGTATTTATTAAATGCTTTTATTAAAAAAAAAAATAGATTTTCAAAATTACAGTTGAAAATAATAGGAATAGTGACAGTGGAATGCATTATGGTGATTAGAATAAGGGGTTTAAAATATGCCTAATTGCCTAAAAAATAATAATAATAATCATGAAAAATATTTTAATGGTCCTAAATGTAGGCCTTGTTTTGTTTGTGCACAAAATGTATTTATTTATTTTCATTTTGGGAATCCAGGCAGCTTTTGTGAGATTTAAATATAAACTTAGGTTTAGCTGTGTCTGTTCAAATGAATAAAGTATATCTAATCATTGTTTTAAAAAATTTATAATGGTTTCAGTTTGTGTTTTTGAGGTTAACATTGTGTCTGTGAGGTGGATGGGTGTGTGTTCAGATGTAAGTAACAGACAGTGAAGGGTCATTAGTTTGTTTGTGATGTAGTACATTTGTCGGCAAGCCTGACATGCATTAGAGATCATTTAATATATTAGTGAGTGTGTGTTAGCAGTAGAATGTAGTTTGGACTAAACAGGCACCTGTCCTGTGTGTTAACATTCTTTTGAGACCCGTAGAGATGGCAGTGTCGTAGAAGTCCCCCAGAGGATTTCTCAGCTTGATCGTTCATTTGCTGTCTTTTCCTCCACAGAGAAAAGCTAATTCACTTTCATTTTGGCTCAGCGGTTCACTTTGTTCAGGTAGCAGAGGAGTCTGGGAATGAGTGTGTGTGCATTCTGTAGTGTGTGTATGGATGATGCTCTGTTATGTTGGCATACACTGTGTGTGGCTGTTTCATATCTGCATAGTTCTACATACAGAAGCTTTATTTCTCACGGGGTTCCTAATGAACATCAGGGTGGAGCATGCTCTTTTAAACGGCCAATCACAATGCTGCACCCGAGGGGCTTGCTATTACAGGAAACAAGCTAAGCAATGCATATGTTGTATGTAGGTTGCTGTCAATTTTAGAATGTTTTAGTAGTTTTAGCTTGATGTGATCACTTTTTTACATTTATTTAAATATTAAAATAGCGACAGATTAGTGCAGAATCAGAAATATTTCTTAGTCATTTTACATCATAACTTTTCTTAATATTAAAATATTTGAAACCCTAAAACTTAATTAGTACACAATCAGAAATATTTCTTATTTATTTTCCACCATAACGTTTCTTAATATTAAAATGTTATTAATTATCAGATTTAAATTGGATTTTTGAGTCTCATATTTTTTCAATTTAGTCTCAGGCTTTTGCATTTTTCTAATAAAATGCAACATTTTGTTTTATTTTACTATATTATATTTTGCATTGCAAATCATAATATTAGTTTATGAATTAATTAATTCCATAATGTTTTAGTAGTTTTAGCTTGATGCTAATATTAAAACAATGACACAGAATCAGAAATGTTTTATTGTACATCATCTTTTCGTGATTTTAAAATGTTTGAAATTCTAAAACTTATTTCCAGGTTTAAATTGGATTTTGAATCTCATGTTTTGAATATAGTCTCAGGCTTTTGGATCCAACTGGTCTGTGTGTTTGTATGCATTTATGCGTATGGGTCACTGAAGATAAGGGAACAGGTGTGTGTTTATAACTTTTCAAGTGTTCAAACAAGTCACTAACCCAGTTCCATCAGTGTACAGTGTGTATGTGAGTTATTTAGTAGAAAAGAATGAGATGGAAGGACTGGAGGCTGATTTTACAGAGCTGTTTCCTCTCTCTTATCGGTATGGCCGTGTGGAAGCTTCTGTGCTGTTCACATAGATAGCATCTCCATCTGATCTCTCTCTCTCTCATCCCTGTCCCACAGTCAACCCATCCCAGCTCTGATCTTTCCTCTCTTTCTCATCTTCTCACTATCTCCCTCCCCTTGTTATTCCCTCCATTGCCTTCCATTGCATGTTCTTTGCCTGTCCTTCACTGCTATTTGCTCTCTCTCTCTCTCTCTTTCTGCAGATGTGCAGATTTACCTTCAGCAGCGCCACATAAAACTGATTAACAGCACAGTATATCATTTTATATGCAAATAACATTGCTTTAATTTCTCTGGCTGCTCATTTTGCACTGCAGAAATTTTCATTGTTTACAGTTTGCTGGTACTGTTTGCCTTCGTAAATAGATTTTTAAAGGGAGAGGCATTGGATGAGAGAGAGAGAGAGAGAGCTGACTGAACAACAGTACTGTGAGTGACTATAGGGGATGTAGAGGATTGATTGGCCTGCAAGTTTCCATACTTTTTATTTATTTATTTATTTTTTTATACCATTTTCTTCATTTCCTATAGTCTTCTCTTCTCACAGCATATTAGAATGATTTCTTAAGGATCATGTGACACTTTATACTGATGGAAATTCAGCTTTGCATCACAGAAATAAATTATATTTTAAAGTATATTAAAATATAAACCATTATTTTATATTGTAATAACATTTTTGCAAGATTACTGTTTTTTTTTTCCAGTATTTTTGATTAAATAAATGCAGCCTTGATAAGCATAAGAGACTTCTTTAAAAAACGTCTTACTGATCCCAAACTTTTGAGCGGTAGTGTGTATATATATATGGAAATTTAATCATTACAATTAATAGGCCAAACTTACAATGTTTTTATTAAATTTTGATCATGTTAAATACAGTTTCCGTCGTATTAAAAACATTTCATGACTAAAAAGACAGGTAGTTGGGTCAGCCTCCGCCTATGGAGTTTTATACGCCTATAAAAAGTTTTCAAAAGCATCCCCCCTCTGTTTTTTTCACAAATCGCACCCTGTATGTATATATATATATATATATAGCTCAAAAAGGCAGCATTCCAAGGCAGGAAGGCAGGAAGGCATCAAGGCACGTCCGAAATAATTTTGTTGTCAATTCATTTCATTTCATTTCATTAAATCTTCTTTTCTCACTTCTTCTCTTATTTATTTTTATTCACTTTTCATCTCATTTAATCTTGTATTCCTTTCATATTCCTTTCCTTTTCTATTATTTTGGATTTTTTTTATTTTATTTTTATTTTATTTATACCATTTTCTTAATTTAATCTAACTTCATCTAGTCTTCTCTTCTCGCTTTTTCCCTTTTCTTTTTTTTGTTTTATTCTCATGCCATTTCATCTTATATCCTCTCTTTTTTTTGTCACATATTTGGAACTTTTTATTTTATTATTTTTAATTATATCTTAAGTAAATAGTCTGGTCAGACAGCAGCTGTCTGTCACACCAAAAAAGAATCTTATTTTACTACCATTTACAACATGAAATATCATTGAAACACATTAAACTTCAGTCGTGTAAGATGTTTCCCGGTTGAAAGAACATCAGGCAGGAAATAATGTAGGTTGTGATTTTATTTTATCAATCAGGACTTGATTGAATTGCGAATGTCATGATACGGCTGATTAATCATAATATTTTCCTCAACTATGCAGCCTTAGTTACATCAGCTGAAAAGTATCATTACGGAGAATGTTTTCACATTATAATTTTTAAATATTATGAACAAAGACATTTTATATTTCTTCAGAACATCACATTAACCCATTAATGTTCATTGAGAAAGCAAACAAGGCGCATGTTAGGGTTATCATGTTGTCTTTCTTTCTTTGTCACAGGCAAAGACTACCAGCCAAGAATGTGTATTACTACCGTTGCCCCGACCATCGGAGGAACTACGTGATGTCTTTCGCCTTCTGTTTTGACCGCGAGGATGACGTTTATCAGTTTGCGTACTGCTACCCCTACACCTACTCCCGTCTGCAGCATTATCTGGCCAGTCTGGAGCGCAGAAATCTCGATTACCTGCTGCGAGAGCAGCTGGGCCTCAGTGTGGTTAGTCATTGCATGTTTGCTCACTGCGTTGCCGCACGTCTTTGTTGCGTTTCAGGTGTTTCTGTCACTTTCTATTATGTAAGCATCTTCCTGTATCTGCTGTGCACTGCACACTCATTTTCTTTAAGGGGGCGGACACATGTAAGTGTCTTTGAGGATGAATGACTGTGTGTGTGTGTGTGTGTGCGCGCGCGCGCGCGTGCGTGCATGATCTGCACAGGTACTGGATCATTCACAGTGCCTACAGTCCCGTCTCGCTCTTATCAAATAATTGTAGAGGAAAACTCATTAGGAATGCTCAAGAGATTAAAGCCCTCTTTTAGGGCCTTCATCACTTTCACGTTCGTCAAGGAGAGCCAGGCACGGGAAGCCACTGATGAAAGGACATTTATTGATAAGAAATATGGTGTCAATGGAAAAAAAGAAATCAGTTTCACATGAAATGGAATTTGAAAGGGCAAATATATCAGGGGGAAAATAAATGGCAAAACTATATGTTAAAGCGATGCAAGAACAGAAATACAGACTTAAGGGTGAATCTGGTGCTCTTATTGATACAGCCTGAGAAGAATTCACTCAGACTGCATAAAACAAGATCAGATCTTTGTTAAGTCTTTAATGTTCACCAAGGCTGCATTTATTTGATCAAAAAATACAGTAAAACAGCAATACTGTGAAATACTATTACATTTTTAAATAACTGTTTTCTATTTTAATATATTTTAAAATGGAATTTATTCTTGAGATGCCAAAGCTACATTTTCAACAGCCGTTACTCCAGTCTTCAGTGTCACAGGATCCTTCAGAAGTCATTCCTAATATGCTGATGTGATGCTCAAGAAACTTTTCTTATTATTATCAGTGTTGAAATACAGTTGTGCTGCTTAATATATATTTTTAACTTGATACATTGTTTTCATGATTCTTTGCTGAAAAGAACAGCCTTTTTTCATATAAATCTTGTGTGACATTATACATGTCTTTGCTGTCACCTTTGATCAATTTAACTCTTCCTTGCTGAATAAAATTCATTTATACACCCCCCCCCAATCTTTCAGCTAAACTTTTGAACAGTATATATGTAAACCTAAAAATACTAAATGAAAATTAGAAATGTTTTCTTAGCAAATAACTGAAATAAAATAAGTTTAGTGCTAAAATTACTTAAACTAAATTTGAGTTTTAGCTCAAAAATTTAAAGCTAAATATAAATATTAAAAAACATGACTGACAAAACCACATAGCAAAATTACAAACAAACTGAAAGTGAAACTCAAATTGAAAATATAAAAATAAAAGCTAATTCAAAATATTATTAAATAATATAATAATACTGAAATAACACAGGTAGAGGTCCTGAGTTTTGGTAAAGACAAAAAAAAAAATCCCTCGTATACTGCAAGGAAAAGCATACATTTTTAAGTGTCTGAATATTTTGGCAGGGGCCACTAGGCCTCCCTTGCCATTTCATTAGCATGTACAATCAGCCTTTTTTATAATTCATGTAGAAGATATAATGTCAGAAATAAAGCAAGAATGAAAGGATAGATACTGAATGTTGGAGAAAAAAGTGAGGGAGGGTCATTGAGATAGAACAAGAGAAAGTGAGAGCGAATGTATTTGCATGCACAGGCATAAGGACATTTTATGGCCTTATTTGTCTTTTTATGTCCTCTGTTCTTGGGTATGTGGCAGTACAACACTCTTAATGACCTGCAGAGATGGAGGAGAGAGGGAGGGAACAAAGAAAAAGAGCAGGATGAGGCTACAACAGCTTGGACTGCAGTAGTAAAACACTCTCTGGTGTAACACACAGACGTGATGTACTTAAACAGAGGATCTGTGAGGAGGAAGTCCATGTGCACACACACACACCCACACACGTGCTATAGGTAAAGCACCAGAGAACAAGCCTGGATTCAGTGTAATACTGGGATTACTTCTCTCATATCTTTCACTTTCAATGAGGCAAGTAAATGCGAAGAGCATTCCACAAAAAGACTCGTCTAGTACATCTCAATTACCTCTTTTGCTCTGTTAATGCTTCGCCTTTCAGGGTCAAACACGTTTCTTTTTTAGAAGTCTGCTGGCTGGTGAGGTACAACTGTTTTACATTCACATTTGTAATACAACAACCAATCAGATTCCTCTCTATCCAGAGGTCTATGAAGATTAATCCAATCGAGCGTCGCCACAAATCGGTGTCCAAACACCCCAAATATGCTCATAAGGACTATTTTCACGACTTTAAAATGCAGACTCGCAACAACTGTCATGTTCAACAGCAATCGTCACATCTGTTTATTGTATCTTTAGTCATCAAAGTCCTCTAACAGCGTTATAAAGACAGAGAAGCATAGCGGGTTTTGACAGTCGCTTTGATGGATGATTATGCGTAGAAGCTTCTTCTATAGTCAGCTCGTCTGTTCGCCGCTGCCCATTTCGAACATCGAGTTCGCATCAGCAAATGGAGAATGAAGTTGTTTTGAAGGCTGCGCATCCAGATCCATTATCCATATCCGAGTGTGAAATGCTCGAGCCATCTGAATATTTAAAAGAGATCAAACTCAGATCTGCATTTATATGGATGTGAATTATTTAGACAGTGCAGTGTAACATACAGATCTTGTATAGCACAAGCAGCATGATCTTTGTAGATTAAAATAAGTGTATTGGATTAAATATTTAAGCATATATAACTGTTTATTTTTGCATAAAAGCGGAAGGCCTCAGGGTCTTTGTTGATGCTCAGTTATCGTGACTCAGATGACCTGCCTGTCTAGACAGAGCTCCCCTGTTTCATCCTCTCCTTTCATGCATCCTTCAGTCGTTTTCTGTTGGCAAAGAGCCTGTCAATCTCAACAGAGGCCCGTCATGTGACTCGAGCCCTGCTTTCTCACACAGGTGCCTGTTTGTGTTGAATTCTGAGTGCCTGCTCCTTTAAAGATGTGGAGCCGGAGAAGGAGACAGAGCAACAGTTGTGGATCTGACAGGCTTGCAAGAGCACTTACTGCAACAAAGAGCAGAGACAAAGACAAGCAGACAGACAGAATCCAGCCTGAGGGCCTGACCGGCACTCTCTGCTTCACTTCACGTCTCTCTCTGTCTCTCCGTATAGCAATTTGCAACTATATATTCAGGTTTACATTCATATAGTCAGACTTATAAAAATATAGATTTTTTTTTTATTATGATTTCCTCGTTTTGCTATATTGAAATTGAAATGCTGTATTGTAATTTAATACGTTCCATTTTTTTTTACTTGAAATATTGTAGCTTTAAAGGGGTCATCGGATGCCCATTTTCCACAAGTTGATATGATTCTTTAGAGTCTTAATGAAAAGTCTGTAACATAGTTTGGTTAAAATTTCTCAATGGTAGTGTAAAAACACCTTTTTTACCCTGTCAAAAACAGCTCTTTTCAGAGCAAGCCGTTTTTTATAGCATTTTCCTTTAAATGCAAATGAGCTCTGCTGACCCCGCCCCTCTCTTCCGAGCCGCTCTCTGAGGGACTGTTTACTTTAGCCGCATTCATCGTGAAACTTGCCAATTAGCATATTATTAGGAAAGGCAATTTGCAAAGATTCATTAAAAAATCTTACATTCACTTCTTCTGGAGGTGAAGCTAGATCACGAATGATTCGCGTGAACAAACGCATTTAGGTAGATCGGGGGCGCATTCCCTTCAGAAACAACGTAATCCACTGCGTCTTCAGCGGCTCAGATGTCGGGAGTAAACGACGACTGCTATGTTCATTATTACATCCAACAACAGAACACCTCAATCGCTTAGGAGCCATTCTTGTCTACATCTGCTCCAGCGGTGAAACA
>NW_015644118.1:119029-124261 GCF_001515625.1 Sinocyclocheilus rhinocerous
GCTGACCCCGCCCCTCTCTTCCGAGCCGCTCTCTGAGGGACTGTTTACTTTAGCCGCATTCATCGTGAAACTTGCCAATTAGCATATTATTAGGAAAGGCAATTTGCAAAGATTCATTAAAAAATCTTACATTCACTTCTTCTGGAGGTGAAGCTAGATCACGAATGATTCGCGTGAACAAACGCATTTAGGTAGATCGGGGGCGCATTCCCTTCAAAAACAAACGTAATTCACTGCGTCTTCAGTGGCTCAGATGACCGGGAGTAAATGATGACTGCTATGTTCAATCATTATTACATCCAACAACAAAACACCTCAGTCGCTTTGGAGACATTCTTGTCTTCATCTGCTCCGGTGGTGAAACAATGGCGGACTGATGACAGCTCACTCAGGATGGGTCTAAGGTAAGACACCAGTCCAGTCTGTGCTGAAACGCTACTGTCAATCAAACAATCATGGGAGGGGCCTGTCTGTGTGATGTCATCTGAGAACAGCTTGATTTGAGAAAGGGGAAATGATTTAACGAGATTAAAAAAAAAAACACTGGGTGAATTTTTATCATTATAGGGTGGTTGTGTACACAAACTGCCAACACACATTTCAGTTCAAACAACTTGTAAAAGTGCATTTAGCATCCGATGACACCTTTAAGTTTGTAGAAATTACAAGGAGAAAGTGAAAGTCTTCTTTAGAGCTTCTATAACGCAAAAGACTGAATGTCCTAAATACTGTCCAGACAGTAAGCAAGTCATTATTTATTTAAGTACTTATTGCATTTTTAAACAATGATTCACATAATTTTGGTACGGATCCCCGCACATGACATGCAGGGAAAAAAAGTCAATCGTGCGCACAATTTACTAATTCATTCCCTCGTTTTAAGTAAATTGTGCCCACAAAATAATAATTTGTTCTACTTCCTGTGTGCATTCTCATAAACTGATATAGATGCCTCTCACTTAAAATGATTCCATGTAACGCTGTAAGGCTTTTGAGAATGGGTGTGTATAACTCATTCCCAACTCAGAATAAAACTCGATTAAAGTGTCTCTGTCCATAACCTAACAGCAGCAACATGTTTATGAGAATATGGACAGGAAGTAGAACAAATTATTATTTAGTGCGCACAATTTACTTAAAACAAGGGAATGAATTAGTATATCATGCGCACGGTTTAGTAAAATGAGGGAACGAATTAGTAAATCGCGCACTCGTTTCACTTTTTTTTTCCTGCATGTCAGGTGCAGGGCTTTGTATTACGGAGATTCCTTGAATCAGTTTTGTAACTAATTAAATTTTTTTTTAGCTTCTTTTAGCCAAAATGTAGGGTGAATCATGTTAATCTCATCAGACCCAACTCTAAAGGTGTATACAGTAAATGTTTAAAAGCTTTAGGCCACAAGTGTGTACTTGATCAGTTTGTCATGCCTAGAATGCAAGATAGTAACCAGTTCCTTTAAGAACAGAACAATTTGTTCTGTGATCAAGTTGAACTTCATGCCCATTGCTATAAAGGGGAGTGATGTACATTTAAAACAGGCCTTGAGGCTTTTATGACCAGACTTTCAGAACTATTCTTCTGTGGGTTTATGCTCACTCTCCGTCTGTCTGTGTTACGGCACATAACATTTCTATAGGGAAGAGCCTTGAGTCAAGTTGATGCAGAGTGGCTGCCGTTACTGGTTGTTTAGCGATAGTTCGTCCAGTATGGTCAGTTCACTGCACCTTTCATGCCTCTAAAACAGAGAAACATAGATGAGACTTTGATAAGGTGACTTTTAACTTTCCTTTTTGATTAAATTTTAAACATTCTATTAACAGAATGTGTATATAAACTGTGTTGCAGTGCCAAGCAGCAGTATTCAATTTCAACAAAACTAACAGTAAAGTAATAAAAAATGCTGTAATTTGTCCTTGAGGAATATATTTCTTGAAAGGATGATGATGCTGTTATGATGAAGTTTTGATTAACAGATTTAATTGAATAGTTTGGTTTATAGATTTATTGAATAGTTAATTTTGTTCAAGAAGGATAAATATGAAGTTTGATTATATTTTAAAAAAATAGTTGAGGCACACACTTAAAGACTTTATATCATTCATCGGCCTATTTTTGAAACAATGTACAAGTATTTTCTGCCGCTTTATAAATCGCTGATAAATTGAATGCATACTTGCAGAAAAAAAGGAATTAATTTCTTTAACCTTACTGATCTTTTTTTTGCATAGTGTAAACAGTATTGAATAAAAAGCTTCCTCGTGGTTAATTTAGATGTAATTTTTTATTTTATAAATTAAGTAATTGGGTTTTTGTTAACGTGTTTAATATTATATACATTTTAATTAAGTAAATATTGGCATCAGCAACTCATTGTCGAAGTCCATTGTTATGCATATGAGGGATGCAAATATTTTGCAGAATGACCCAGTGGAAAAATCCCTTGTCAGTCTCTATTTACAACAGCCTATGCTCACATTCTCAGAGTAAATATTCACTTTCTTGTATGTTTTATATGGTCTACACTGCTTCACGCCTCTCTGTGATGTGAGATGGTTGTTTCCACAGAGATGACTCTGAGCTGCTGATGGCTACTTTGATGTTTTCCTTCATCTCCCTCTTTGAGATTTCCTGTTCAATACAAGAAGCCGATGCATCTCCTGGTAGGGACTGCAGTCTTCAGAGGCTCTATTCTGGCTGTCCCTAACCCCTCTCTCTACATCCTAAAGTCCTCTGACATACAATCCTGAGTTTCACAGCCAGGGCTGAAGAAATCCCCCTCCGATCATCATTTTTGAGCATTTTAAAGCGTGAGTTGAGTTGACCGGCTGCCTGTGAAGGATGAACGTTAAGCAGGCAAATGGGGTCCCGTCTCTGGTTTGATGGAGTACAGGTTTATGGATGTAGTCAGAGGGTGCGGGGTAAGCACTTTTACCTCATGTCCTTTTTTTTATCCTCTGTCACCAGTGGCTAGTGCTTATAGGAGTGAGTTTAATAACAGCTCCTCAAATGGAAGGTGGACTGAAATGTGTGTGTGTGTGTGTGTGTGTGTGATTACTGGCTCTTTAATGGCCATCTCAGAGTTGCACCTTTGAGCTGCATGCTGGGCACTGCTAGATTCCTCATGTTTCATCAGTAAGAGCCAAAAGTACAAGAACCACCTTGAGGCAAAATGAAGTTCTCTTAATAAATCTGTAAAACAGGCGTTTAGTTGACAGAGATGAATTACTTCTTCTGTCCTATCAGAAAGCTACTTTCAAGTTTGTTATTTGACACCATCTTAAAGGATACTGTTGATGTTGGAGCACTACAATGAAAGGTGTATATTACAAACATTAAAGATTTTTTTTTGTTTTATTACCAAACAGTTATTCATTTGAACACATTCCTTGTTTGTTTGTGTATTAAATATTTATACAGCTGCAAAAAAAAAAAAACAGTGTGCTACTCCATTTAACACGTTTTACTGTCTTTAGATTTGGGAATGCACACTATATCAGTACCTTATCAGTTATATATTGGCCAGTATTAGTGTGCTTTTTTTTTAATCATCTAAATTTTGTCATCATCTAATACTAACTTTTAAATCCAGATTATGGGATTTATGCACCATTTCTTTAAGAGCACTTTCCTGTAATAGAGGTCCCATCTCTATAAATAGTCTTCCATATAATAGAGGTCTCACCTCTATTATATTAAGTACTTTTTATTATTTATACAGACCTTTTTCTTTAGCATATCTAAGAAATTAGACATTAAAATGTTGTCATGCCAAAATTAGCTTAAAGGGGTCCTATTATGCTTTTTCACTTTTTAAATTTTAGTCAGTGTGTATGTTTGGGCATAAAAAATATCTAGAAAGTTACAAATCTCAAAGTCCACTCCAAAGGGAGATATTTTGTTTTTTAAAAATCCCTTTTCAAGAACTACAACGAACGGCTCATTTGGACTACAGCGTTTGTTTTCCGGGCTTTGTGATATCACAAAGCGGCTCATTGGAATATCATTACAAATAATTCCCGCCTACAGAAATTCGAATGGTTGGGGGGTGGGGAGGGGCGAGGTTGTGGTTAGAACGCTTGGTTGAGTGAGTGCATCAGACGAGACGATGAAGAAGAAGTGCTGCTGCAGAGTTAGTGCATCAGAGAAAACGAAGAAGAAGAGCTGCTGTGCTGTAGCGTCAAATTTTCGGCATGTCTAGAACAATTCTTACAAGTATAACACGACGTAGCTGGGCGCCGCGGACAGACGCCGAACGGCGCCGCCGGTGTGCCTACACTCATAGAAAATAAAGTATTTGAATTTTAAAGACGTGGTGCGACGCGACGCTGGGCTTCTCGTCCGGTGTGCGACTGCCCGAAACGCCTTTTTTTTTTACCTCCGTGCCCAAACGTCTTTGTTTGGGCTTCCGAAAGCGGATGATGTCAGGAAACAGTGGTTGCAATTTATTTTTTAACTCTGTTCCTGAGCATTATAACCCAAATTTGCTATTGTGTGCTGCGCATTTTACTGAGGACAGCTTCCACAACACGAGGGAGTACAGTGCCGGATTCGCCAAAAAGCTTTTGTTGAAAGACGGAGCAAGGGGCGTGGCAGTACTGAAAAAAGTGACAAAAACTATAGTTTAAAGTGCTATATGTATTTATATTTTATTTATACCACACATACATACAATGTATTTCTGTTAAAAAAGAAAAGAAATATAAAGAAAGGGAAAAAGAAAGAAAAAATATTTTAAATACAATAATAATGCAAAAACAATGTATTATCTGCCATTTAATGTCTATAAAATTCCTGTTTAAATCCATTCTACATATTTTCATAATTCACGCTGAACCTAAGGATAACTTTAAAACCCTCTAAAATAATTGGATCTCAGAGTGTCAGTGGAACATGTGGCCGTCACATTCATTGCTCTCTATGACTACGTTTACATGGACATCAGTAATCTAATTATTTACCTTATTCTGAATAAGACAATATTACGATTAAGGTGTTTACATGATTTGCTTTTAGAATATTCCTTTCATGTTCCCGGTTTACATGTTATAGTACATAGATCAATTAATGGCTACGTCATTACGTCACCACGCGACGCCATCCTACGTCCCCTCCAGAATTTCACATAAACATATAGTTCGTCTTCATTATGATGCCATATACAGTTTTGTGTGTTCCATTTTTAATTTACTGAAAGCTTCAAGTGCAGTTAATTATTTGTCATGCTATACATG
>NW_015644118.1:124311-142547 GCF_001515625.1 Sinocyclocheilus rhinocerous
TGATTAAGGTGTGTACATGTCTTTACTGCACTTAAATAATGCGACTAAAATAGGAATACTCCACATGTCTTAATTGGATTAGTGTTTACTTCGATTATGACTTTAGCCGGATTAAGGTAATCAAAAATCTCTGTTTACATGGTAGATTCTTAATCATTGTATTGTCTTAATCGTATTAAAATCGGAGTATTGTTGTCCATGTAAACGTACTGAATGTGAGCGAAACAGCTCTGTAGGCCCTTTTAGTCTGAAAAATGGGGGAAAGGATTGCTGGCTGTGAGAAGGACAGAACAAGAGAGGAGGAGGAGAGGAAAGGAGCATGGAATCTACAGACAAACATTCAAGAGGGGAGGAAGGTCATTTTTTGTTGTTCTAATGGTCACTGGAGCCCCTACAGACAGACGAACAGTGGGGGATCTTGTTTGGGAGCCTGTTAGCAGGAATAAAGGATGAAAAAGCTGCTTGGACGGACGCGTCTCTGGCCTTCGCACGCTTCTCTCTATCTCTCACTTTACATCCAGGTTTATCTCCGTGTTTGTACACCACGTGCCAAGATTTAATCAATGGCAGTTCTGCCTTGCGTGAAGAGAGAAGGTCAAAGTCGGACCGGAGAGATGGAGGGAGGGCAGAGAAGGAAGGGACAGGAGGAAAGAGAAAAGGGAGGAGGAATGGCGTAGGATGAGAAGAAGATGAGGCAGAATCCGTGAGCTGTGAAACAGTGATGGATAATCGCATGAAATCTGGTTGTTTATGGACTGCAAAGCAGAAATGGAGTCCTCCTTCATCACATGGCGAATCTTTCATCGCTCTCTCTGTCTCTCATTTGTGCTGCTGTTTACTTGTCCAATTTTCTCAGTTTGAATCTGACTAAAACAGAAATCTTAATTATCAGTCCCCCAACTCTAACAAAAAACATAACTAATTCTCCCAGACTTGACCTTTGAAGATACATCAATAATTCCATCTGCCACCGTCAAAAACTTCAATCATTCAAATCATTCTTGACTCTTCACTGACCTTAGATGCTTATATTAGTCAGCTCTGTAAAGCTGCATTCTTTCAACTTCTCTGTATTGGACTGGGCAAATGTCTACTGTCCATTAAGTAATTATGTGTGAAATGATTGTTTGTTCCTTACTGTTATTGTGAAGCATCCATAAGCTTGGGAAAGGCGCTATATAAATTAAACATTATTAGTATTATTTGTCAAATTTTTTTTGAAAGCTGGTCCAAAAGGTTTAGTAATTTGAAGAGCTCTCCACCAGCTGCCTGGTATTGTCCTCTCAAGAGCTGACCAGTCTTTCTCTATTTGTCACTGACTCTATTATCTGAAGACTCACAAACAGTGGGTGTAAATCCTGTCATCAGTCTCTTACAATTGAGAGTGATTTATTTTGTATTTTTTTGTCATTTTTGTGAAATTTAAATCTCGTTGTCAGTGAAAACCTTGTTTAGAGCCCACATCTGATTTCTCCTCAGGAGTTCTGAAATACTAGAAGTACAGTTGTAGGAAAAATAAGTGAAAGGATCTTTTTTTTCCTGCTAACGGTTTCATTTTTTTTTTTTTATGTTTGCAAACAGTATATATTTACTGTATGTTTTACTGTCCACATGATTTTTTGGAGCCATGGCCATCAACACATTTATCTGTGATGCAAGCAAACATCACCTACTGACTCTGTTCTCCACCAAAACATTGTATTCAGTTGGATGGTGTTTTTTCATCTGTTTTGGAGTGATTGGCTTCTCATATAAAATAGCAAAATGGGTGATGGCAATCATATTGGGAGGAAAAAAGTATTATTATTATTATTACTCTTAAATATTTTTACATTTAAACAAATTTATGTAATTCATGCCTTTACATAGTTAAAGAAAACAAACACATAAATAATGTATTATTTGTAGTAGTAGTAGTAGTAGTAGTAGTAGTGTTATTAGTATTATTATCATTATTATTATTCCCATAAGCTTGTTGTTTCCTGTTCTTTTCTTTTCTTTTTTTGTATTATTATTAAATATTATTATAAATAATAATTGTTGTTACATTTTCTTGACTTACAGGAAAAACTCTGCACTTGTTGCATTATGTTGGCAATCAAAGAAATGTATGTTCTGTAATTCATGCATTAACATATTGCCACAACTGTCTGGCTCTCGTCATTTTCCAATATCATTTTCCCCCCAACATTTCCTGTCCTCTCTGTACTATCACTGTTAATAAGAGTGGCAAATGGCCAAAAATAAAGTAAGATTTCCAGCATTTCAAGAAGTGTAAGAGCATAAAATACAACAAACGTTTCACGTCTGTCGATACAACTGCGATGTGTTTAACCACTGTGAAATGCCTCCCTACAACTGTTCCGTGTGATTTAAACATCCTTTGTTGTAAGCCTAATAACATTTCACCGTCGGGGTGTGACCTTTGCCGGTGGGTCTCTCAGAGCACCAGGGGGTCAGCGTTCTCTCTGCCGGTGTCAAATGGAATCTGCCTTTTCCATTCGCACCTAACAGTGTGAATGCTCACGCTTAACAAATCTGACTCTGGATTGAGCCACGGATAAGTCGTGACACAAGCTTGACTGCAGGGCGGTTATTTTACATTAGATTGAAGATAAAGAGTTTGATGTGACCCCGTTTTATCGAGCCACCCTTTTATCGAGTCCAATGGGCCCTTCGGTAGGCGATCCTGCTGCTTTATTGCATATTGAGACTCCCATATCAGCAGCAGAGGAATCATCTAGCTGATATGGAGGACCGTAATAAAAAAAGGATGGAGTGAGAAGAAATAGAGAGAACGGGAAATGGAAAAAGACAGAAAGAGGGGCGACTGCAATAGTACAACGGAATATTGTTTTCTTGAGGCCGTAATAAGATAAAAGAAAACGGGGGGCCTTATCAAGCCAGCATGGACGGAGAGGGCAGAAATATGACCAGTAGGTACGGCGACTTCTCTTCATCTTCAGAGAGGCATCCTTCATCTTCCTGAAACAGTAAAATTATCCTCATTGTAATGCAAGGTTTGCTTAGTCAGAGATAATATTTATTTTTTGAAATTGAAATGGCTCACACCTTGAGGGCTTAACTCTGTTTCAATATTTTGGAAGTGCTTTGCGAGCTGTTTGTTATGCAGAGGTCGGCAGATGGATCTGGTTAGGAGAGGGGGATTTATTGACATGGGGTTATCTCCCAGCATGGGTTCATATCTGTCACTTAACTCTGTCCGGTTGAAGCGGAGCCAAGGCCGCTCTGCCCTTCCCTGGTGCCGTCAGTCTTCAAAGCGCATATCTTGAAATCTCATAAGGCCCCCAACTTTCAGCTTTAGGTCAAAGGGGCTGATGGGGTAGAGTCATGAGATGGATACAGAAAACCGTTATGGTGGTGAAAGAGAATATAACCTGAAGTGCAAGTATCAAAAGTTTGGGTAATGTATTTACGACCATGCAAAGATCTTCCTCTTCTTCTCATGCTGTTCTTTTTTTATTTTAAATGATTATAATTTAAATACTGTTTTTTATTTTAAATGATTGTAATTTAAATACTTTATCTATCTATCTATCTATCTATCTATCTATGTTTATATACACTAGATAGACAGACAGACAGACTGATTGATTGATTGATAAGTGTAATAGTGTATAAATAGATAAATTAGTGTAAATCAGTGGCCATTTAATTTAAACAAATACTAGTTAAAAATATGAAATAGTACTAAGAAAAATATAAAATAGTAACACTGACAGAAACATTGTCAACCAAAACATCATTATTGTTGATTAATATTATGCCATTTTAGAAAAATATAAAATTCATATATATGATCGACATATTGACTACATTTAAGACATTTTCCTCAAAAGAAAAGACTAAAACAAAACAAAAAAAAGTTAAAAAATTAACACTGCTTTTATTATTATTTACCACAGCTTGTAGCTTGCTAGCAAGTAGAGAACAGAATGAAAAAGTAATCATGTTTTTAAGAGCTTTTATGGCTTTTTAATAAGTAAAAAATGCACCTTTCTGACAGTGTAATTGCCTTCCATTGCGGGAACCAAATTTAGGGCCCAGGTTGGTTGGAGAGAGAAAAAACGATCTGGGAATGGAGAAACACAAGTGATACAGTACATCATTTTTGGGTAGAAAAGAAAGAGAATTAATGAAAAGTGAGTTACTCACCCTACAAAAGCAGCCAAGCTTGAAATTCAGTTTGAGGGGAAACTTAATTTGTTGTAGATGGGTTGAGAAACATATTTAGCCAGAGAGATTGAGAGGAAGAGAAAGAGACAACAATAGAGGGAGTGTGGGAAAGAGAAGGCACATTTGAAGGAGTAAAAGAAATAGAAAGAGAGAAAAGATATTTGGTAAATAACAGAAAAAAAACTGTATTTTCCCTGTGTTCATATACCAGATAGCAACAGGTCTCATGCTGCCTTTAGGTCATGCTGGAATGATGATGAGCTCACATGAACGTCACCATCAAGTCTTGATTTCCAGCTGGAAACTGCTTTATCAAAGTTAAATGTTACAGTTTATTCTTTTACAGTCTACCGGTTTAAATCTGCATTGTTTGCACTCTATTATGTTGCACTAACATGAAAAAAAACTTCCTGTTTTTCACCTAATATTTTTTTCTTTTCTTTTTTTTTTTGAAATGACACATTTCATGTAGTTATAATGATTTCCGAACTCGTAAGCAGGAGGTTCCCAGGAGGACTTGAAGGCAGCTTCAGTTAGCTTCTGAAATGTGAGTTACATCATTAGATCTCATCCTCGCTTCCTTCATCTTCCACAAACCTCAGACCTGCACAACAAACAGCAAAACAAATGGGAATTGGGAAAAGTTTTTCAGCACGTTTCTTCTCTAACTATGGTTAAGGAGATTATAGTACGGTGGGTTGGTGTCTCAGATCAATATGGACTCAGCTCTTACTGTCTGAGCTGAAAGCCAAGCTGCAAGATTTCTGTCAGCACATTTTACAGGGAAGCGGTGGCGTTTCTCTGCTGCTAGTTAAAGAGGGCAGCTGATAGTGGCAGTTAATGATCACTCTCATGTGGGCTTGCTACCTTCAAGGTGATTTGATAAGGCTGTTTCCATTAAATTAAATGGCGAACACACTAAGGATGTATGGTGAGGTCTGATAACTGTAATTGGCCATGGTTTAAGGTATAACTAGTTTTACACTGTACACAGTGCATCAGTGTTTTAGTATTTTAGTATTATTTATATAATATTGTAGTAATTATTAATTGTAATGACTTTTTATTAATATAATTAATTGGCTTTTTTCAGTTTTAGTAACTGTAGTATTTCAACTTGTTTCAGTTAGTTGTAAAGGCTACATTTTTAATTTTCATTTCAGTTTTTTATTAAGTATGTATATTTTATTTTATTTTAGCTTTATTTCAATTGTGGAAAACAATTTGAATAGTTTTTTGTTTTAGTTAACAGCTTTTTTGGTTATTTTGGTCGCCATGAGGAAACAGGCTTATAAATCATACAGAATTACATTTTTTGAAAAATGCAACAACTAAAAAAAGTTTCCTGTGAGGGGTAGGTTTAGGGGTAGAGTTAGGGTAAGGGGATAGAAAATACAGTTTGTACAGTATAAAAACCATTACGCCTTTGGAATGTCCCCATAAAACATGAAAACCCAACGTTAGATAACATTTAGATAAGTGTGTGTGTGTGTGTACCTACTTAACCATATTTTGGGGACAAATTTGTACCCAACAGTGAGCTAAACCTGACAAAATTTCCAAAAACCTCCCTTTGGGGATGTCCTTATTTGTAAAACTGGTATAAAAATAAAGTTTTTTTTAAATTGTAAAAATGCAGAAAGTTTCCTGTGAGGGGTAGGTTTAGGTGTAGGGTTGGTGTAGGGCGATAGAAAATACAGTTTGTATAGTATAAAAACCATTACACCTATGGAATGTCCCCATTTAGATAGCTAAGTAAACGTGTGTGTGTGTGTCCAGGTTTTTCTACACCGGTGGGGACTTAAACTTGAATACACACCAACTCATGGGGACTTGTGTCACCGTGGGGACCTAAATTGAGGTCCCCATGGGTACAGAAGCTTATAAATCATACAGAATGAATTTTTTTTTTTTTTTTTGAGATTGTAAAAATGTAGAAAGTTTTCTGTGAGGGGTAGGTTTAGGTGTAGGGTTGGTGTAGGGCGATAGAAAATACAGTTTGTACAGTATAAAAACCATTACGCCTATGGGGAGTCCCCACAAAGATAGGGAACCAGACACGGATGTGTGTGTGTGTGTGTGGCTCATGAAATGTTTATAATACCTGAAGAATGGCAGTTGCTCATCTGGTACAGAACTCAAAAAAGGAATTAGTCACTGGCAAAACATCTACTGACATAATGTTTGCAATTAATTAATTGGAATGCATGTTTGCAATAATTTTTTGTCCTCAGATGTTGTAGTTGCAGCACCTTCCAGCAGGAGGTTTACAGAACTAACTGGCAAGCAAAACCTTGTCGTTGCAACCACATATTGTTTTCTTTCCAGTGACATAAAATGTGGCACCAAAAGTGTGGAGTTCGAAGATGCCATATTTATTGAACCTACACTTAAATTACATTTGAGAGCTTCAGTGAAACAGAAGATTTTCAGCTAGAAATGATTTCTATTTTGTTTTCCTCAAACACAGCTATTGTATGACTTCAGAACTCTTGGCACTAGTCATACAGACTACTTTTATGTGCTTTTTGGCACAGTGTAAATCACTATTTATTTTCTTTGGAAAACAGAAGCTCAGACATTCTGCTTAACATCTCATTTTCAGAATAAAGAAAAATAATACTAGGATGGAACAACATAAGTGTGAATAAATAATGGCAAAATGTTCATTTTTGAATGAACTATCCCTTTAAGGCCCATGATGCGTGATATCCTTGTGCAGATTTGTAGTATGCTAATGATAGTTTTGTAGAGTTGCTATTATGTGTACCTCATGTAAAACCAGTGGACAGTGAAAGGCTTTGTAACATCATAAAACCATTAATGACCATGAGTAAAGATCATCGCCTTTTCTTTGTGAGTGAATTCAGCTCATTCAGGCTCAGCACTGTGTGTGTGTGTGTGTGTCAGGGCTCTAGAGGTTAGAAGCAGGAGTGTGTGTACTGAAGTGAAGTATCCCTGGATCTGGAGCCACCCACCCTGGACACACTCCGCCAGACTTGCCTTCCAGTTCCTGCCCTTGTCCCAGCCCTGCCCGCCTCACACGGCGACTGCAGAGTGCTGATAACACACACCTCCAGCTACGCGCTTCAGCCACTCACACACAGATACTCACAGATACACACATGCCGCTAACCATGCGCAACAGTTCCTCCCACGTACGCACGTGAGCGGACACAAATCTGCACACAGAAACACATTTTCTGTGCCCACACACCTCCTTTTGTCCATACGTTACTTTTTTCTCCTTCCATCCTTCTCTTTCCATTCCCCAAAGCAACCTTCTAGTCTTGTCCTTTTTAGTGCGCTGGACAAAAGACTCATGTGAGGCGGCCCACAGTCATGCGGCTTCATTCTTTCCTCTTGTCGTCTCCCACCCCTCATCAACAATCTTCACCGTTAAACTCTTGAGAAAGAAAGAGAGATGAATGCGGACACGCCGCTCTGTCCCGGAGGACGTGGTGTCTCTGGCATGCCGTAAGGTGCATATTGTGATATAGTGACTCCATTCAGTCAGTCGATTGCTTTTAGTGGCGGTCTGGCTGGGCCGGAGGAATTGAAAAGGACGGTGGTCTGCTTTTCATTAGGCCTCAGCCCAGACCGGAGAGTCTGGAGGGACTCACGGGAGGGGATGCCAGCCGAGATGGCCTGACAAGACGCTTGCGCAATGGGTTCTGGGAGGACGGTGGGGAGCGGGGCGGTGAGGTTATTCACACTGATGTCGAGAGCAGGCACCTGGTCTGGCAGACAGGTGGGCTTTCATACCTCTTTTGTTCTTGCTTGTTTTCACATGGTCACTCGCTATTTATCACACTCGCCTGTGAAAGAATTGGAATATTGTTTTCCCGCTGCATTAATCTAGCACATTTTCTCTGTTGTTTTTAAAAAAAAATTTTTTTTTATAGATGGCACTACATAAAGAAGGCAGGTTCTGTAGAACAGACAGATAAAGTACAACACATCCTTCTGTTTGGCTTGTTTGCTTCATGACCATTTATTCTCTTTTTGTTAGCATTTAGCTTTACAGAAAAGGATTGATGAGTAGAAATGTTATGATAACACTTTGGATTACATAAAGGTATTGTTAATGCATTTTATTGTATTCATAATACCTTAAATGTAAATGCCCTGTATATATGCCTTATGTATATATATATATATATATATATACACACATACACACACAATGTGATTTATAAGAAATCACGAATACATTTTGAAATGCATTAGAAACACTATGTAAATAATTTAACTTATTAAACTGTGGCCATGAAGCCACATTTTGTTTATGTCAGGACATTTTTCAGGCCTTAATGTCTAAAATGCTCTTGTGTGTTGAACTGCTGAACTGTTGAACTAAAGAAATGAGTCAGGGTTTTTTTTTATATAGTGAATCAAACAAATAGTGTGCAAATAGCCTGTACAATTACTAACAGATTTTTTAATGTTAATATTTGGTGTAGCTGATTTCAAGCTGCTTTCACCTTTTGTTATTTATTTATTTTTTTAATTATATATGTACATGAACATGGATTCTCTACACTGTAAAAGTGATTGTGATTTTAACAGCAAAAGACTAAAAATGCTACAGTAAAAAACTGTTAATTGGTTAACAGTAAGTTTACATACTATATGGTGAATAACTGTAATTACATTTAATGTAATTTTACAGTAGAATACGGTTTTTGGAAGTGGAAAAAGTCATTGTATAATTTACAGTGAAAATCCGTCAATTGAAATTCCCAGAATTCCCTGCATGACACTTCATATTTTATGTTTTTTTTTTGTTGAACTGTTTCTTCTTAGTTTTTTCTTATCAGTTGTGTACATTAAGGTTTTATCTTACATCTAATGTTGTTAAATTAATGTTTATTGCAGTTTTTCAGTATCATGTGTGTTACCATTATGGTGTTTAGTGTTTGTGTGAATGACACTGTGTATTAGTTTTTCCCTCCTCAGCTTGTAGAAAAGTTGTTTGTGATGAGCTTTGATTCATCATGTTGATTCTCATCACCTGTTTTTGGTGGTTATTTAATAGGTTGGTATATTAACATTATACCAATTAATGAAATACGGTTTGTTATTGTGAATTTAAGTTAAGTCTGTAAAACCTAAAATGTTGCTACCATATTTTTTACGGTGAAGTTCTGGCAATCACAGCTGCCGGTATTTTACCATAAATGTCACAGATTTTTTTTTTTATAGTGTACTTTACAGTATTGCGTTTAACATTTATCACTGTAGTCATGTCTCCATACTTTTAAGACAGAAAAGAGTTTGTATTTCTTTTAGTGCAGTAGTAACATAACAGCAGATTGTTAAGGAAATTATTCTGGTTTTAACATTTCATAATTAATTTTAAATTGGATGTTTTCTTAGCTGCCTCCCCTCTGTGTGTGTGTACTGTATGTGAGAGGGAGTTGTCAAGACTAAGATCTTCCATCCAAACTTTGTCCCTTTAACACTGGAACACACAGCTAATGGCCATCATAATAAACTGTAAGCATGTTAAGCTTGTCTCTGTTTAACTGGATTAGGTTTAGATAAATGACTCGCGTCACTTTCACGCTGGCCTGCATTTTGACGTGAGGGCCTGTCACACACAATAAAGTTTAGGCCGGTCCAGAGAGCTGGGGTTAAATATTAGGGATTATCTGACAGGCAACAATGACATCCCGCCACGAGTCACCCGCCAGTTCCCATGGCAACCCTGCCGAGAGCAGGGGGTTTTAGCTAGCTGTCACTTATTATTTTGACTATGAATTGGAGACATTAAACTTTCGTCCCGTTGAACAGCACTAGAAGAAATTTCCCCAGTGACCGGAGAGGAGTGTATGCATGTGTGTGTGTGCGCGTGTGCAGGATCGTTTTGAGTGTATTGGAGAGGCCACTTGAAAAGGCAGTAACCTTTGCTAAGGGCACGGGTGTCAGATCCTGCCTTCCCATGGCTCCCCATTATGAGAGTATCAAGCTGCCACCCTCTGATTTGAAACCTTCCTCTCTGTTGCACATCTCTACTGCTATCCATCCACCATCCCTCTCTTTTCAAGCACAATCTTGCTTTCTACACAAGACTCTGTGCCTTTCAGGGACAGGATCAATAGCTGGTTTTGTCTCCTTCGATTCTGTCAGAGCTGCCTTTAAATGAGATTCGAAGCAGTGCCTCTGTCAAGATATCTCTTCCTGTATCGCCCATATGCTGACAAAGATCACACGTTTCTTATGACAAACTGTAAGCATGATTGTATCCTGTGGTTGAATCTGTCAGGATCCCCCATCACAGTTTCTGTTTTTCCAGGGATCAGCATTAGAGTGAAACCCTCAGGTCGTGTGTGTGAGCTGAAAATGGGTTTTGGAAGTGGAGTTTTATTCCACTGGAACTATCATCGTGCTCTAAAGATGCTTTTGAGACCGGAGGGCTTTAGTTCTGCAACATAGCAACATTAATGGTGCCAATCGCTTAAGCAGAGAGGTGTTTAAATGTGCATTTGCCCTGTGTGTATAGAAAACAGCAGACCTGTGGGTCTTATAATGGACATTGTGATTTAATTACAGGGTCCTGTTCATGCTATTAGAGGCTGTGCAAATGTATGGAAGATGGCTGCGGGATTGATCAGTCTTTGTTGTAGCAGCCTTTGTAAAAAACAATGCTGCAGTACATACAAATAGTAAAATGCAAATAACTGTGTATTCATTAAGGTAGAACAATAAATAAGCATGTTGGCTATCTGTTGTTGTTGACGTTCAATCAAACCACTAGACTGCAATAAATACAGGTTCACTTGCAAGAGGAATAAACATGCACCACAATGTGCGGTGAATCTCCTATGAATCTTTGACTGGAATCGATTTGATTCACGGTTCACTGTTTTTCGGGTTAATGCAAACCAGATATTTGCAAATTCAGAATGTTCAACATATTCCGCTTCAAACGGCATGCATAGTGAACAGTGAAAGGTAGCTTGTGATAAAACAAGCCCAATTCTCATTCTGCATTTGTGAAAATAAATAATAATAAATAAATAAATAATAGCCCACTTTTGCTTTTTCATTATTCCTTTTCAAATGGGAAATTAAATTAATAAAATATGCACAGACCTGAATGAATCAGTTGATTGAATGACTTATTGCCTCACTAACTACTGGCGTAAAGACCATAATTTAATTTTATTAAACAGTTTTGTTGACATTTTTATTTAGACATATGTTAAACTATTTTCACGCTGTTTTTTCTACTTCTGTTGAGTCGCCAAGTTAAAGTTAAGAACCAGTGAACAGGAGTTAAACTAATAAAACCTTTGGTTAAAACTCTTCTCGCAGACCCAACTGAAGATAGACCATCAAAACATTTAATATTCTAATGAGCGATTTAAGCACCTGACAAGCGCAAGCAGAATGATGGATGAACAGACGGAGAGATAACAGCGAACAGAGGAGCCATTAGAGTTGTGACGGAGTGGTCAGTCCGCGGCGGGTGGCTGAGGGATTACTTTGTCTGCGTCACAAATCAAGATGAGATAGCCCACAGCACTAATTAAAAAATCCCATCCTCCTCCCCAGCTACTCCCTCTGATCAGAACAAGTCAAGGAAGTTTGATTCTTAGTGGTCTGACAGAACCCTTCCAGTCTTTGTCTCTCTCTCTTTCTGAATTGATCTTAATCAATGCTATCTGGAACGGCTGATAGCACTTCCCTGCCCTTCTCCTGCCTGAAAGTCAAAATGTTGTGTAATTCAATTTACTAGAAACAAGCCTATTTCTCTCCCTCACGGACTCAACCGCTCACGCACATACACTCAAAAAAGAGAAGAAAAAAAAGAAAGAGATGTTGGAAAGAAAATTTAAAGAAAGATTGAGTTATTTTTCACCACAGATTGATATTAAAGTAGCTAGTCTGAGGCACATTCATCCCCTCATGGCCTTATATATGCAGCACTCGTGTGTGTTTGTGTCCGTCATGGTGAATTCTTATAGTCATTAATGCAACCTCTGTGATCCCTGACCAATGTGTTTACTGTCAGAAGAACTGGAAAGGAACGAAATTCCTTCTTTAAGTATTCTAGATAAGTGAAGCGTTGACATTGAAGTGCTATTTTAAGTCTTAACGGTGTGTGTGTGTGTGTGTTTGTGCATGTGTCAATCTTACACCGCTTGATTTGCATCTGCATTAAGAAATTAACAATTATACTGATGGAACGGCAAAGGAGTGGATGATGACCCGCGCTTCCACAGCACCGACCCTTTCTCTGTCGCTACGTTCATTCCAATTATAGTACCTAATTATCCCGGAGGAGAAGCCCTTGTTTGTTTTGACGAGCCGCTGTTTACCTTGTCGCTTTCAAAACTTTTCCTCTCATTCCTTCCTAATAGTCCCAGGTTTGGTCTTTCCTTCTTTCTCTCCCAGCTCATTAAACCCGAACAATTACATTCCTACAGAAAACCTCGCAGCACACAGCCTTTAATGAAAGCAGTCAGGAAAGAAGCAGGAAAAAAGAGATACGGCGAGAGAGAGAGAGAATAGAGGTGAAGCTAGAGTTAAAAGTTACTATCACATCTGCTGATTTCGGCAGTCTGCTTCATATAGTTCTTTGTCAGGAAGCTTCACGACGTTGGTTGCTTGAGTGTGAAAACAAGTTTAGACGTGTATGTGAGGGGGGTTCTCAATCGTCCTTAAATTAAACTGCCAATTTCATCAGCTAATAGTATGGTGTCAAATTTGCTCAAACACTCTGGGAACAACAACAGGCAGAAACAATTCCGCCAAATTGCACCAAGGTGCTTTTATTTTCATGGTTTACACTGAGCGATGAAATGTTGTTTTATGACGTCTAAGAGTTGCAGCTCTTTTTTTAGTGTGTGGAAAATCTCCATTCATTTCAAATCAAGCATTGGGTGCTACAAAAGTGTAAAGTCAAAACGGAATGCATTGCTTTTGCCCCAAATTGCCTTATTGACAATTTGTGTAGTAGTTTTTTTTTTCTCTTATGCAACTTGATGATGTCTGTCAGGAGCCCAAATGGATGGTGTTGAACATTAGAGATTGTTTTTGTCTGAATAAACAGTCAGGTGTTTATTATAAGATGAGCTGATTGCATTTCGGGAACTCAAACACACACACTGGTCACCGTATTTCAAATGCCTATACTTTTGAGCTCGTACACACATCTCAGGCCATCAGTATAAAGCAATGACCTTGGCATCATACACTGTAAATATTGTTTGGCTCTGTGATGAAATGCTTATGTTCCTCTGTTGTAAGTCATTTTGGATAATGCATAAATGTAAATGATTCTCAGCACATTATTTCAAAAAATATATATTTTTTTAATCAACATAATTTAATGTTTTGTAATGATAATAACAATACCATTAATTTATATTGATAATAACGAAAATTATTTGCACAAAGATATCACAAAGCCATTTTTTTTTCAACAACTTGCAGTATAGATTTACCGTACTGGTAAATTTGTCATGGTCTATTTTCATTAACCAAGTTTTTGTTCTGGAAAGGTGTATTTTATTGGCTAAACAATTGATACAAAAATGTACACAACAGTGCAACCCACTGAACACTGAACAGACACACGTCTGTCACTCACAACCTCATTTTCAATCACATAGAATTAAATATGCAATTTACCCTGGCTAAGTTCTAAAGTTAGCTGCATTAGTCTGTTCTCGTACGTAACAGCCACATGATAGATCGGAAACAATTTCCGATGAAGAAGAGGCATCAGGTCTAATCTCACCAAGCCTAAATTTTTAGCACAAAAACATGCTTGACAAAGTTTGAAAAAGTGAACTCTGAACATAATAATTCTGAATGTTTTTCTCCCCCAAGAGTAGGTTGGTCATTTTATTTGTTAGAATGCAAAAAAAAAACTTGCATCCAGTGCATACCGTCATCCAGACTTTTAGAGAAAATTTTGGTCTGAATGGTTTATTTGTGAAAATTTGTTTGTGACTATTTTAGATATCCATGTTGATAAGTCAGAGCTCATTTGAATAAATTTAGCAAGGAGGAAATTTTTGTGTGTAGATCAGTAGCTCTTGTTGCGAATCAGCTCATGGGGAAATATGAATAATTAATCATAACTAGTTATAATTAATTATAAATATTTAGATCCGCTGTAGATATTTACTTGACCTCTCAGGGTCAACTGTCTGTCAATTCTAAGAACGTTAATTTCCTGGTTAAGGGAAATAACTTTCTTACTGTACAACTCTACACAGAGCCTGTAGCATAAATCTGCAGTTATGAGCAAACAATGACCAACGTCAAGTGTGATACAAGTAAGACTTTATTAACTACATAAACACTTAAACTAGTCCAACATACTACATAAACACTTAAACTAGTCGAAGAAAAAGAAGGAAAAGACAGTGAAAAATCAGAAACCAGGGATTAGGTTAAGTTCAAATTACTTCACACTGCATACACACATGCTGTATTTAAAAGCTTCAATTAAAGAGTGCTAACCCCTAATTGTTAAAGCTATTTGGTAGCTTAGCCTAAGATGAAACTATGCTAAGTCGTGTTAGCTTAGCTGCTTCAGGTGGTTTGTTTACAACATGGCGTCGCGTGTGCTATGTGAAGTTAGCGCTTCCTGTGACAAGTCATTGTCATGGTAACCAATGCATGCCAGTGTAATTCAAGCAGTTTAGTGTCTGCCTATTTTAAAAAAGTTGCCCACAGTTTTAGAACGTGGTGCTTTCAGTCCTTCAAGACTTGTTGCATTAAATAAGCACTTGTGAGTGCTTCTCTAATTTAACAATAAACTTCTTGCACTTGTTTAAAGAATTAAAAAAACAGGTTTACTGTGAGTTACAGCCGGTTTAAACATATATGTAGTTATGTGTGCCTCACACATGAATACTAAAGTACAGTATTACACCTTTAATTTCACTCAGCGAGTGAAACACAGTAATGACCACCAGGTTGCTAGGCTTGTATATATACAGTCAAAGTGTAGATGAATTGCTTCAAACTAATTATAATCTATAAGGCCTTTATGCTGTAGGAAGAGGAGCATCACTCAAATCTACCTTGATATAACTGTACTGAGATTTCTTCTTCAAAGAAACAATTTAAACAATACTGCAATTTTGTGATTTCTTCACTAAAGCATTATACATTATGGTACAGTTTGGACATGCCGCTGAGCTGAGATTCAGACTTATGCTTTGTCAGAACAGATTTATGCTTTAATACTGAAATTAGGGTTTCTTTGCTAAAATCAGATTAACCTTACACTGATACCATTAAGCATGAAATACATAAAGACTCTTCCAATCATAATAGCGGTACCAATTCAAGCCCCTACTTTATCTGCATTTAAACAAGCCAGCAAATAGGGACACAACAGCGCATCTCAAGTCACGCCCTATTTTAACCTGGACTATCTCGCATACTTTTAGGTTGACAGTGTTTAAGCTCATAACCATCGTTTTATCATGCCTGCATTTCCTCCACCAATCTGTAGCGAATCAGCTCATGGGGAAATATGAATAATTAATCATAACTAGTTATAATTAATTATAAATATTTAGATCCGCTGTAGATATTTACTTGACCTCTCAGGGTCAACTGTCTGTCAATTCTAAGAACGTTAATTTCCTGGTTAAGGGAAATAACTTTCTTACTGTACAACTCTACACAGAGCTTGTAGCATAAATCTGCATGATTAAGTGACTCCAGTTATGAGCAAACAATGAACAACGTCAAGTGTGATACAAGTAAGATTTTATTAACTACATAAACACTTAAACTAGTCTTACATACACATACACACACACACACGCACACGCATACAGTTGGTATAGGAAAGGGTTAAAGCTTAACGCAGTAAAGAGAAGAGAAATAAGAATATGAAACTATGGTACCATTTGATATTCAGCAGATCTACCGCCTGAAGGAAACATCAGATTCTTAGTTCAAACACACCTTTGTAAAAAGGTGCAAATGATACCTAATGTATCAATTAATAAGACTAAGTTTGAATACTTGCATGTCTCGTCTGTCTGAAAGAAAGGCTTGATGCAGTCCAAAGGTTGAAGTTGATCTTTGCTGAAGTTGGTTGATGAAAAAGAACCAGTTTGCGTCAGAGAATCTTGGTGAATGGAAAATCAAGGCCGAAGGCCTGGCACAAAACTTAGGATGTCCTGGAGCGTTGGAGCTCACATCTTATCAAAACCTAACAGAACCACCGACTCTGGGCGGGTCCCTAGTGTGGGGCTTTTAATGTCTCGGAAGATTCACGCCTCTCAAGATGGGCTTGTCCAATGAGAAAGTCCGGAATCCCAAGTGGGAGTTTTGAGATACTGGGGAGTTTTTATGACCCTTTGTTTGAAAGCATGGTAATTTGCATATGAAACTTGGATCAAAATTACTAAAGCTTCTTAGAACACTAATATGTTGCGTAGGTATAAACATACAATATACACTCTCAATTAGATCATCCGAATACGAATTAATAGAGACCAAACACGTTATATGTAAGGTTACATGAATGAGTGGTTCTATCATAAGCATGCATAAAATAGTCTACAATACAACAGATAATATACAAGACCGCAATAATATACACAATGACCTGAAGGATCTGTGTGTTCATTCAAAGAAAGGTTTTCCTATGGATTAATTAGAAAAGAGTCCATTTCTACTTTGCACTGTGTCTCTTCCTATGGAAAAGGCAGTGATTTTCCCTACTCACATTCCATTAGGTCGTAAATGTATCTGGTGTCAGGGTTGCCATGGTAACCAGGGTCCTGGGCCTTGTTCACAGACAACTTGGCACCCAGTATGTTTATTGGGTGAGGGGTCTGTGAACGTTTGTTAATCTAATGAATAATTGATTTGTTAAATCAAATGAAAAATGGTGTGTCTGATTGGTCCAGACGCTACACTCTGTTGGTCTAGTTTGGTTAGTTGTTAAAATAGTTTGTTTGTATTAGCCACTTTCCATAGAGATCATATTAATGCAAGAAGTAAATTATCCACTATTTGCAGTGGACAGTCATCAGTCTTATACTATTTTGTAATGGAATAGGTTTGTACCCACACACAAAAACTCACAGGACTGCATGTATACTGCTGGTCTAAATGTGTGCTTGACATTCACATGATCACCTTTGTGCATTGACTGATTGACAAGACATGTTTTATTCACATTTAGAATCCACTATAACTGCCCATGCTATGTATTTATGTATACATTATACTTTTGGTGTGCACAGTACTTTTCTTAGTATGCTCCTGTCTCTTGTAAGTGTGCCATTGCTGTCTTTGACTAAGACAAGGTGACAAATCACAGTCAAGCTCAGCCAGTAAAAGAGCCATAAAAGAGCACTGTCCATAATACTCCAACAGTTAATGCTTTGCGTCCACTTGTATCACCTCTGTTCGTCATTCTTAATGTCTCTTCGCCTTTCTTTCTCTTTCCTTTTTTCCAGTTTCTCGCTGTTCTGGTCGAGAGATTCTGCAGTAAAGACTGGGGATGTTGTGGTGGGAGCTGCATAGTCAATAGCAAGTTGAATGGGAGTGGATGTGCAGTATAGTCCAGGACTGTCAGTAATTAGCTTCATAATCACCCGGGTCATTTAAGAGCTGCGGACGGTTATGCACGACTCTGCCTCTGCAAGGACACACACAGACACACGCTGCAATGCCATTAACACTCCTCTCCTCTCTTTGTAACCTTGCTCTTTAGACCCCCTGTGACTGAGGGGATTCCTCTTGTTAGTAACATTGCCTGGTTAAGGGGCTCTACTGTATCTCACAAAGCAAATGAGCTGTTTAAGGATTTATGCATATCACCACTAGACTTATGTAAAATGAAGCAGTAGGACGGATAATCATGCAAGCCAATAATCATAAAGCCAATGACCCTTTCTTCAGAGTGGGGTTATGGTACTGACCAGAAAAGATAATCACCCGTAGACTTTGCTTATACACCTCGTGTCCGTTATGATAACAGAAGACTTTTCAGATGCTGTAATGTACTGTGTGTGTGTGTGTGTGTGTGTGTGTGTGTGTGT
>NW_015644118.1:142730-152272 GCF_001515625.1 Sinocyclocheilus rhinocerous
AGCATCTCTTCAATAATGTTCAGCATTTCATTTTTCGGCTTTAATTAACAAATTAAATTTGCTCAAACCGCTGTGAAAACAAATTAAAAAGCATGCAGAATTAAGGCGCAAAGCTCTCTGGATGCAGCTACGGTGATTAGAGATTCGTCAAATTACAGCTTTCTTGTAGGTTTTATGTGGGGAGGGGGAGGCCAGCGTGTCAAGGGTCTGTATGTATGTGCGTCTGCATACATGTAACGTGAGATCACTAGGGCTGGTGCACAGGGAATTCAAGCAGTGTCTTTTACAGCTGATCATTATATCACTGTATTCTCAGTAGTACCTATCTTTAGACAATCTAAAAACTCATTTTCACTCTTTTCAGGCTCCTATAGAAATCTGCATTGGTGTGAATCTGTCTCTTCCAAGGTTGCCAAACATCCATTACATTCTATGCCTCTTGCTCTCTCTCACTCTCTGGTTACACTTTCACATTCATAACATATTGTTAAATCATTTAAATTAGGAAAATACTGTGCACATATGCCAATACTGTACTTTGTTATGGGTGTGGGTGGATATGGTGTGTTTTTGTTTTTTTTAAAGCATCTTCCTTATTTAAATCACAGTTGCACATAATAATAAAAGAAGTTGTTTTCTGTTTCAAGCATCATTATAAAAAGTAGTTTTGTGATCATAGATCTATTGTTGTCATGCTGTAACACTTTTTATCAGAGTGACGGTAGGTTTTCCTCGACACTGGGCCTTAAATATGTGAAGGATCTAATGAAGTGCTACTGAAAGAAGCTTCATGAAGCTTGTGAAGTTTCTCAAGAGCATGAATGAGGTTTTTTTAGTACATGGCCTTGCATTGAACAAGGAGTTTTTTTCTGACTTGCCTGAAAAGTAGGCAACCTTTTAAAGTTATTAACTTATCATGTAATTAAAGTTATCATGTAAATGGAAAGGTTTTTTTTTTTTTTTAACCCAAAACAAAAAGCATCATATTTCACCTCTAAGTTGGTCTGTATCCTCAGGGTCCACTTGCTTTTCACAGAAATTGCACAAAAAATATTTTGCTCAGTATTGCAGTGTGAATGGATATGTTTCCATTCCAAATGCAGTGTGAGTGCTCATGGCTTCAATGTGTGTGACTGCCGGTCAATTATTTTATGGAAAATAATACACAGGCAGTTGTCTGAGCCATGTGGCATTTGCTATGTTTCATATAACAGTTTGATAGGCAGAACTAACCAAGTTAGACTACCTCTTAAAACTGAAGTTGGCATATGTTTGTTGGGTCATATTGTTACCTCCTATTCAGATAAATTCTGATTCCTATGGCAATTATGCATATTATGGTATGGAATGAAATTTTAGTATTGACTTTTAGTATTTTGTTGTGGTGTAGAAAATGAATGCAATATATAGATTAGAATGCAATATATAGTAATATAAAATGCAATATACAGTCATGGCCAAAAGTTTTGGCAGTGACATAAATTTTGTGTTTTGCAAAGTTTGCTGCTTAAACTGTTGTGGTGTTCATTCACATTGTTTCTAGATTATTGTGTAGAGTGATCAGATGCATTTTAAATAATTGCTAAAAGCTTCATTGGCCAAAAATGAACTTTTCACAAAAAAACAAATTTCACTGTTTTTTGATCCTGACACAAAATGACCAGCTAACATTAATTGACTAATCATATCAGCAGCACATGTGAAAGTGTGAATGAGTACTAGTCAGGTGAAATCACTATCATACTAATTAGATTGTAAGAGCAGACTGATTGCTATAAAAGGAAGGAAGAAGCTCTTCCAATCATTGTGTTCTTGTTAGCAATGGTTACCTCCAAAGAAACACGTGCAGCCATCATCGCTTTGCATCAAAATGGCCTCACAAGGAAATTGCTACAAAGAATATTGCGCCTGAAAGAACTATTTAGCGGATCATCAAGAATTTCAAGGAGAGAGATTCGACTGCAGTGATTCTTCAGGACGTCACAGAGTGTCCAGCAAGTGCCAGGACTGTCTCCTCCTGAGGAGTCAGCTACGGAATCATGTCACCACCAGTGCAGAGCTTGCTCAGGAATGGCAGCAGGTTGGTGTGAGAGCATCTGCACGCACAGTGAGGCCAAGATGAGTTTTTTTCTGACTTGCCTGAAAAGTAGGCAACCTTTTAAAGTTATTAACTTATCATGTAATTAAAGTTATCATGTAAATGGAAAGGTTTTTTTTTTTTTTTTACCCAAAACAAAAAGCATCATATTTCACCTCTAAGTTGGTCTGTATCCTCAGGGTCCACTTGCTTTCCACAGAAATTGCACAAAAAATATTTTGCTCAGTATTGCAGTGTGAATGGATATGTTTCCATTCCAAATGCAGTGTGAGTGCTCATGGCTTCAATGTGTGTGACTGCCGGTCAATTATTTTATGGAAAATAATACACAGGCAGTTGTCTGAGCCATGTGGCATTTGCTATGTTTCATATAACAGTTTGATAGGCAGAACTAACCAAGTTAGACTACCTCTTAAAACTGAAGTTGGCATATGTTTGTTGGGTCATATTGTTACCTCCTATTCAGATAAATTCTGATTCCTATGGCAATTATGCATATTATGGTATGGAATGAAATTTTAGTATTGACTTTTAGTATTTTGTTGTGGTGTAGAAAATGAATGCAATATATAGATTAGAATGCAATATATAGTAATATAAAATGCAATATACAGTCATGGCCAAAAGTTTTGGCAGTGACATAAATTTTGTGTTTTGCAAAGTTTGCTGCTTAAACTGTTGTGGTGTTCATTCACATTGTTTCTAGATTATTGTGTAGAGTGATCAGATGCATTTTAAATAATTGCTAAAAGCTTCATTGGCCAAAAATGAACTTTTCACAAAAAAACAAATTTCACTGTTTTTTGATCCTGACACAAAATGACACGGCCTGGTGTCAAGAAGGGCAGCAAAAAGCCACTTCTGCTGTGGCCAGGCAACTCCCCGGATCTCAATCCCATAGAGAACCTGTGGTCAGTCCTCAAAAGGCGAGTGAACAAGCAGAAGCCCTCAAATTGTGATCAACTCCGAGAACTAATAAGGCAAGAATGTATCACCATCAGTCAGGATTTGGCCCAGAAGCTAATGTCCAGCATGCCAGAGCAAATTGCAGAGGTTATGAAGAACAGTGAAGGGTCAACACTGTAAATATTGACTCTTTATATTTTTTGCCAATAAAAGCCTATAAAACTTATGATATGCTTATCATTGTTTTTCAGTATACCATAGAAACGTGGAAAAATAATCTACAAATACTGAAGCAGCAAACTTTGCAAAACACAAAATTTATGTCACTGCCAAAAAAGTTTGGCCATGACTGTATATGCAGTTTTAATATGGTTACATTATAAAATAATGTTAAAAATGTACTTTTTAATTTTTTGAGTTTGGCTTGTGTTGTTGGTATATATATTTTCCAGAAAGGCAGGTATTAATGCAGCTTTAAAACATAATAAAATGTTTGTTTTACCTTTTTGTAAGGAAAACTTTTTTTTAAAACTATTTATTAAATATATATAAAACATCACTAAAAACAATATTTCTCTTTTTTTGTGGTGAGACCAATAAAAATATCAGCAGGCCAATCGAATCTGAGAGAAAAATCTTTAATATTGAGCCCTGGGCTGTTAATTAACTGATCTTTCTTTCAATAATAACTATATACTGAATGGATTTCAGTTGTGAAATGAAACTTTTTTTTTTAAATTCTTGATGAAAGAACAGTTTTGTTTTGATAGGACAAACCAAAGACATCTCAGTGTTGTCACAATGAAATATCACTTCATTTTATCCTTCTGTTTATGCAATCAGTACACATATAAATCATAATATTGTGGCCACTAAATTTTTGCTGTTTTTATGACTTTATTATTATCTTGTTAATCTATTACTCTCTGTGTGTGTGTGTGCAAGTACATTATAATCCAGGTATTAAAAAGTCTGTATCAGTCTAACAGCATCTGTTGCTCTGTCACGTCGCCTTATCAGTTTTTACCGCATCACGTTTACATGGAACATATAGGCTGTCATTTTCTGTCTTATCTCTCGCAGCAGAAGACAAAATTTTACTTTTCAGCTTCCTTTCTTTTCCATCTCAATGCATGTTGAATCCCCATGGTTTTGCATTATCCAGAGATACAGCAGATGTCATTCATATTGGTATTAAACATGAAATAGGTCATCCTTTTCTACTTCGTTTAAAAGAAAACCTTATCTAATGAACCGACATGCCTTTGGGTTGTGAAAATCTTTTATGAAACCAAATCGGCTTCGTAGATGTCCAAAAATCTGTGATTTCGCCCTTACAGTGTCATTAGCTGCGGTTAGCATTCCTCTTGCACACAGCACCATGTTTAACTTGCTTTACTCTGTGAGATGTTCTGAATGCCAGCGGGACAGATTGATAACTCAGACAAATCCTGTCACCATAAATCCAAAACATTTTCCGCCTTTAGTCACAGTTGTCAGGGATAATGTTGTCCTACAATGCTTTCTCCTTTTCTGTTGCTTTAAAATGCCATTTAGAGAGAGAAATAGTCATTCAGATGCCTGTGAGCTCTGGCCAGAGCGGCTCCTTTAATCTCTGCAACACACAAACACACATGGATATGTATGATTGCCATTCAAATATTACAGTACTCCCTCAGCTTGATTTTATTGCTACCATTTTTTGTGAATTAGCTGAACAATGATGCAATATAATTAGTTTATTTGTTACTTTGACGTTCTCGGACAAGGTGTCTAATGTTAAACTAATTATGTCCATATAATGATCGTGTATGACTTTATTTTGTCTGTGGAACACAAAAGATATTTTGAATAAGTTTTTTTTTTTGGTCCATCCAATGAAAGTCAATGGGATCTGATGTTGTTTATATCTTTTGTGTGTGTGTGTGTTCTGCAAAAGAAAGGGATAGTTCACCCAAAAATGAAAATTCTGTCATTAATTACTCACCCTCATGTCGTTCCAAACCCATAAGACCTTCGTTCATCTTCGGAACACAAATTAAGATATTTTTGATGAAATCCGAGAGCTTTCTGACCCTTTAAGTCATATAGTGCTGGAAAAATGATGACAGAATTAATATTTTTGAATAAATTTGCCCCATTAACTTACAGTTATCTATTAACTTACATAGACTCAGTTTTTTCTTTCGGGTCAAATAGTGTAATGACGTTTAAAGAGAATCTTGCTGAGCAAGTTCATTTGAGTTAGTTAAACAGTCAATGTGCTTTTAAGGAGCTTCTGAATAAATAATGCATTTCATTTAATGATGCAGATATTTCACAGGAGCTCGGTTGCGCTTTTGTATACTGAGCTTTGTCAACACAAGAATGCATGTTACAGTAAGTACGTAGGCCAGTCATTCAAATCTGAATTTTTTTATTGTGCATGTTTCATTAGTGCGTGTCACGTAGACCCGGATGCTTTTCTCTGTTGATTTTTGAAAGATCTGTAGTAATCAGATTAGGAAGTAACTGTGGCCCTCCACATGTCCTCTAGTTCTCTGATGGGTCACCCTGAAACGATCAATGTAGTCTGCTTCATTGAACAGAAAATGGTAGACTAAACTGAGAAAAATGTCAATTCTAAATATATTTCATTTGACAACTTTAACTAGTTTTTGTGTCTACTATGTTTTTATATGAGCTTCTAATTGTGTAGAGTCACTTGAGCGATTCCATCTCGATTAGGATGATACCTATGTATGCGGTACACAGCAAAGTAAGTTTTGGAACAGAGCCGGTGTTTTTTTTTCTCTGCTGTCTGGGACATACAATAGATGCTCTACTAAATCCAATTTCCCCAAAACGACTTTTCAGTCAGAGAAGACTGACGATAATGTAGTAACCGATGTACTCCAACAGATTATCCTGGCTGCTCAAAACCAATTTAGTTAGATCAGTTTCTTTTGTTAATCAGAGTTATGATTCATAAAGCTTTTTGAGCAATCATTTTTTCATTCTAATGCTGTACTGTTGGCACAACAGGGTTTCCATCATCTGGTATCATAGCAACAGATGCATCAGAAAGGTGCTTTTCTCTGAAGCGCAACAAAAGAGACTTTCGAAGGCGAAAATTACAGCACACACGCTCTGTGAATGTCTCAGGAGGGTCACCGTAACTTACAGCCTTTTTAGATCATTTTGTAAGTACAATCGACCTTCTCATAAACCGAGATTATGACATGTGATTTGAAATTGTCCCACAGCAGTCCCTGTAGCAGTATGTTGTGTTGGGCAGGATTACACAGCAGAGCGTGTCGGCTCCTCCCAGCGCTGGCGGGAGGTCATTGATCTCACGTCTCTGTAAATATCAGTTCATGCGTGTCGCCCGTGCGGCTCCTCATCTAGAGGGGGTTTGTTGGGGTCTGGGGTGAGAGAGGACAGTAGGGTTGGAGTTCAAATGGGCGTCCTGTGTGTTTTAGATATGCTAGAATTTTTCATGTATTTAAACATCTTTATAGCTTTAAAGATGGCAATTTGGGAAGAGAGTGTTATTCACAGCTTCATCCAAACAAAACTGGCTTGGTACAGATAAAAAGTTTCATACAGAGTTTCATAAAAATACGCCAATGCATTTGTGAAATACACCATTTTATGACCAAATTCGGTATGGCTGATATAAAAACATTGGGTATCATTTGATGTATGCCAAAAAATAAATAAATTTTATAAATAAATGAATAAAAATAAAATAGTCTCAAGAATTTATGCCAAATATTCAGAAGTTAGCCACTGTATTAACTGTATGTTCACCAAGGCTGCATTTATTTAATTAACAATACAGTAAAACAGTAATATTGAGAAATATTAATGAATTTTAAACAAACTGTTTTCTATTTTAATGTATTTTAAAATGCAGTTTATTACTGTGATGGCAAAGCTGAATTTTCAGCAGCCATTACTACAGTCTTCAGTGTCACATGATCCTTCAGAAATCATTCTAATATGCTGATTTGGTGCTCAAGAAACATTTCTTTTTATTATCAATGTTGAAAAGAGTGATGCTGTTTTTAGGATTATTTGATTAATAGAAAGTTCAAAAGAGCAGCATTTATTTGAAATATAACCATTTTTTGTAACATTATAAATGTATTTGCTGTCACTTTTGATGCATTCTTGCTGTATAAAAGTATACATTACTGACCTCAAACCTTTCAGTTGTAGTTTAGATCCACCTGCAGTAATCATTCAAATTAAACAAGACACAGAAAATCGATATTTCATGCACTAGTTTCATTTGTCACAACAAAAGAAGCTATAAACAAGAGTTTTGCTGCTATGTTGCCAAGGTAACAGTCTGAGTTTTAAAAACAAAAACAAAAAACAAGTGGCAGTAATGTATGTCTTTGGCCACTAGCTTCTTGTACCAAGCAGCACATATTATGATGGTAATGTCCTGCACCCTTCAGAGTGCTGAAATGCGCTGCCCTCCAGAGCAGGTCACAGTACTGGTCACTTCTGAATGCAATACACAGTTAGCGCCAGACTTACTGACAGCCAGCACAAACCCTCTTTTGGTGTTAAAAAATTACTGTCAGGATTCACAAGTCACAAAGTGAAATGTTATGGACACATTTTTGCAGTAGTTTCCCTTCCAGATGCAAATTTTATAGGAGGAGAGTATTTAAATAAACCATTCAAAGTGATTTACTAAGTCAGTTTACTAGTATTTGCACCATTATTTAACGCCTCAAAAAAAGCATGTCTTTTTGCTCCTGTGTTGTTACTTACCTGCACCCGATCATCATCGGCGACGGCTCTGCTTGTTTGCAACACTATGCTAATTTGCACTGCTCTTGGTAGATTGCGTTGGTCATTATGGAAATGCCCTGTCTGTGTTCTTTAATTTACGCATTGTCAGTAGATCACCTGCAGAACTTTCCACTCCCATCGACACTTTTAAGGGACTGTGCTCTCATGCTAATTTGCCCTGTTTAGTAAATCTGGCCCTATGTCTCTTCAAGTACTGTATGCAGGCCTAACTAATACTCAAGCTATATACAGACCCAGACTCCTGACATCCCTGCACAGATTGATATCAGCCCCTTCCTGAAGCTATAAATCTAATTATAGCATCAGAAATGATTATGTTGTTTTTTTTCAACCACCTATTCTCTCACTCTCTCTTCATCCACCTGTCCATCCTCTCATCCTCTATCTCTCCTCCAGCGTCTATTCACACTTAACTCACTTTGATGCTCCATTTATCACACAACAGAACGTCCCGCAGGGGATGAATTGTCTTCCAAGGGTTCGGCCCAAGACGCTCCGCTCCTTATAGAGCATGATGTTTTCTGCTCTTATTCCAGTATGATGTCATTTCTGCCTTCCATTAGTCTCATTTGTTACATGTTAGTTGCTAGGATCAATTCATATCTGCTCCTTCAGTATTTAGACGCATTTACTTCTCATCTGACATGCATACTTCAGTCCAGTTGAGCGTAGGAAGAGTTTGATCTTGTGGCCTCTAAGGGCCATCTTTCAGAGGCAGGACCTGATAGAGCACAGGAGTGGATGATGGAGAGGAGTCTTTACCGCCAGCAAGAGCTGCCCTTCTAATTGGCCTTTATAAATATTTAATGGCATCAAGATGAAATTCAATTATGGCTTTTAAGTGCTGAATAGGTTGGATGCAGAGTTGACTGTGGGGTGATTAGATTTCTCTGGTCTGGGCTGCAGTCCTGCTGCAGGTGGGCAGCAAGATGTTTCAAGTCTGAGGGGAGCAGGCACTCTCCTAAGAAATTAATCTTTTATTTGTTGTGGTGTATTTTTAAAACCAAGGCTGTCCTGGTCACGCAATAGAGTAACCCCAGCAGACAGTCCTGATGCTCTTCTCCACAGCTGATCCGGCTGTCCATTTCACTCTCCAAACAGGAACAGAATAGTGCTTTCCTTTGTAATGGCAAGATAAGAATGCATACATGATATAGAATGTTTTAATTCAGTGCTTGACAAATTTATTTTATCCAACGTGAATTATTGTTGATATTAGTGGTCGACTGATATTGCTTTTTCAGTAACTAATGCTGATATCTAGATACTGGGTAGCCAATGGCCAACATATTGCTGCCTTTTTTAGCAAATTTCTAATGTTGCAAAAAAAATTATAAATGTATTTATATGGAAATGTATATAATTTTTATGTACATTTTTATAGCAAAATATGAATTTAGCTAAATATAAATTTAGCAAAATATACAATATGTGTGTGTGTGTATAGATAGATATATTATTTTCCAGAATATATGTCACATTTTTTTAAGTCATCTGAGATGTTTTAAAGGATTTGTTGTGGAATGAGGGGGACTAAAATACATGTTTATAATGTTTGTAAATATTTTTATTTTATTTTTCACAGTATTTTACATTATTTCTAAATGTGTATAAAATGTGTATTATACACTGATGCAACTATTAATTATCTATTAATTATCTATTTATTTTATGGGAAATACAGTGTAAATGCCAAATATGAATACATATACATTTTCAATATATA